>NC_040021.1:9551610-9799119 GCF_000972845.2 Larimichthys crocea
CTACAGTGATAAATTCTGCACTCGAAGAAAGAGAGCGTCATCACCAGTATATCGTCGAAAGCAAGCCTAAATATTAGTCAGCCAAATTAAAAGGTAACAATTTAAACTCTTTCACAACCTCAGTAGTCTAGATTCTACATAGTCTAGGTGCTGAGTCATCATTGGTGAAGTTGTTTCTGTTTTGAAACAAAAGCTAATTTAATGCCTGCAAAAAACATTTACCTGTAGTTTTAAGTTTCTAAGAAACTCGTAGCACAAAGACTATGGATAAAGTTGTATGTGTGAACAGTATGAACTGTGTGAGTGTGAGAGAGAGGATCATGTGACTCTACTCAAACAGTGTGTGACAGTCATCAGACTCTGCTCACAACACTACAGCTCGTGCTCTTCCACACACCTAATTGTTACCAGAGCAGGAATGTAATGGAGGCGTGTCAACTCGTGTTGTGTGCAAGCTACAGCAACTCTCATTCATTGCCAATGCTGCAAGCCATTAAAGCATTTCAGAGTCTTGACATCATACTGATGTACTGCTTAGATCTCTTAGTGTGAATCTTGTTGTTTGTGTTTAAGTAAGTGGTAGGTAATACTATGCAATCTAATACCATGGCCTTTAGGAAAATGCAGTCTTTGTGGTGCTATTACTGTTACACATGTATCAAGATTAAAGACATTGATTCAACTCTGCAGCACAAGTTGAGGCTATATTTTTCCATTAAACATGTTTTTTTTCTTTTTTTTTTAAAATATTATATATCAGCTTATGTATGAGATAATATATGAGGCTTAATGTAAAAGAAAATCTGTCCTTCCCTCACTATGGCAACAAGTGACGCAACCGCTCCCAGACCCCGCCCACGTTAAAGGGCCGTTGCTTAGCAACGCGTAAACTTTTCAAGAGCACAGAGAGAGACATAACCAAACAAACCCACCTCCGACAAGCTACTTGACTTGTGACTTAGCTTCCAGATTTATCACGCCACAAGTGCCATGTCCAAGACACAGCTGAAGAAAAAGGATTCTACCTCCAGTAAAGTCTCTTTACCCGAACGACAGACGGAGTGAGTTCGGTTAATGTCCGTAATTAGCTTTAATTAAGGCCAGCTGTAGTTAGCAACCACGCGTTAGCTACGTATCATGAAAATAAAGTGGATATGGTATCTATCTATCTCTCTCTCTATCTCTCTCTCTATCTCTCTCTCTATCTATCTATCTATCTATCTATCTATCTATCTATCTATCTATTGCCTTGTGTAGCTCCCCTTTGCCTACAGTTGTTTTTATTCTACATTAAATCTCATTTTGCTGCCAAATATTGACAAATAAATGAAGTGAATAACTGTATGTCATCATTTCAGAGCAGCATCCCTAGTAACCACTTCCACTGAGAGCTTAGGAGGTGTATGGAGATGCAGATTTCCCATTTGGCCCGAGTGGAACGAAGCAGAAGTCAATAAGGAGAAATGGGACTCAAACAAAGGACCTGAAGATGGAAAGACGAGCAAGGCTCCCAATGCTGTAAATCTGGATTACAAGATGATTTTAACTTGAATAGATTATTCATTAAGAATGTGTATATAGTTGGCCTCAAATCTACTTTACAACTAATGTTACATTTGACATGTTTATTGTATTTCATGTTCACTTCATTTGCTTTTCTTCTTCTTTTCGTCTGCAGCCTTTTTTTGAAGACCCCGAGGGAAAAATTTCCCTGCCTCCATCTTTGAAAGTGCATTCTTGGAAGCGTCCTACAGAGTTTATTGCCAACAAGGTAACATTCATGCTTCAATATGGAGTGGTGTGGTTTCTAATAGGGTAGCAACTGTGACAGTCATTGCGTGTCACCCACAAATGACAATTACAAAAGAACATTTGGTCTGATCAGATACCATAATAAAAATTTGGTGGTTTTAGTTTCGCAAGAGCTCAATGTCACCGTGACGTAAATACATGTGGATTTTTGGATTGTTGGCCAGATAACATAACTAATTCCAAGAAAATGTTTGCTTCCTTGTACCCTTTTGTTGATTAGATTACTATAGACTACATGTACATGCGTATACGGTAGATGGTTGTACCCATTGCATATATTGACAAACTGTATTTCTTTACCACACAGTGTGAAATGTAGTTAAGGAAATCTGCTCTCTAGTCACCTCCAGTGAGGTTTTAATTGCGTCACTCCACTTTTCTGTTACCCCTTTCTCAGTGCAGCATTGAGCAATTACTGGAAGCTTCCTGCTTTTTGAATTAGTCATTGCCAGGTCACAAACTGCCTTTTCACTCAAGATGTCAAAAGCATTTCATTAATTTCATACAAGAGGAACATGGGCTAATCACAAAAGCAATCAGCCATGCAGATGCAGGAAACAGATTTACTGTGAAACTCTCTCTCGCTCTCTCTCTTCATCAGTCCATACCAGTCTGTGTTTCTAAAGACGATGTTATTGACGGAAATAATTTGAAGTTTGATTCCGGCTTACGGTTGCTGTGATGATGTGAGAAAAAAACAACCTTGCTTGACCCACAAGTAATCCATCTCACCAACACCTGATCTATTTATTCATGTTTAATTAGTAACATCATAGAGTCTATTAACCTGGTATTGGAATATTCATCACAGACACAGTCTTGGGAGTATCATGGCCAGGTTAAACTAGTTTAGGTCCTGGGATGACTAGAGAAACATTAAGTAGTTGAAATATTCATGTCCATTTTTAAAAAGGTGACGTATTACAGCCATATTCTAAATCCGGTTGATCACTGTGTTATCATAATGAAATATTCTGATATGTACAGATGCTACAACACACTGTATAACAACCTGAGTGGAGTTTTGTGTTTTTCTTTCTTTCAGGGTCTCGCTGTTGTTGAAAATCAAACGTCCTTTAACCTGATCACCCCCAATGATCATCTGATTTGCAGTGAGGTTCGTTTTCAACCGTTGTTTTCTCCTTTTCTATTGAAGATGGAAGCACTGCGCTGCACGTTCTGCTAATCAGTATCGATCAGCACTTGGGTAGTGTAATTCAGATGTCAGACAGGGTGACATTTGATTGGCAGAAATGAATTAGTCTCGGGTAATGCAATGCCATATTGATTTAATGAATGATATATGAGATAATTAATGACTCACCCAATAGATTTAAAGATTGGTGGGTAGTTGTTAGATTCACGATTACTTTTGTCTCCTTTCTCTCCTCCATCTTCGGTCAAGCTGATGAGATGGATCATTAGTGAGATCTATATTGTTTGGACACTGCATAACTGCACGTCTACAGAACAAGATGGTTGGAGACCTTGGGAGCACATCTACTCGCTGTGTAAGGTGGCGAAAGGTCATGTGCCACTCTTTAACAACTATGGAAAATACGTGGTCAAACTCTACTGGATGGTGAGTCACACACAGACACCCATTTAGAGGCACAGACTGCGTTATATTGTTCAGTGGAATGAGATGGGAATGGGGATGGACTGAGGGTTGAAGGGGGTAAGGGATGAGAAATCCTTATTCACACAGAGCTCAAATCGATCAGTCTTACTGCTGTGCCAAAAGTGGCTGGGCTTCATGTGTGGCCTGATGAATAGATAAGGCTTAACAGGAGTCAGCTGCTTCTCAGTGAACAAGGCTCGAGTTGGCTATCTCGCCTAGCAAGACCATGAGAGCGGGAACAACCCTGGAAGGGTTTTATGCATTGCTGTGTCATATATATTAATCATGTGTAAGGATTTGACAGACTTTGGCGCTAAACAAAGGTTGTCATTGCATTGGGATGCAGCTTGAAGTTACTGGCCTGTGAGCACCAGTGTGTGTTGCTTGCCACAGATCTCTAAGTAGTGGACACTACATCATTGTGTCGTCTCAGAAAAGGGAACTTCTTCCAGCACAGCAATGTGGGTCAGCGAGAGAGTGAAAAAGACTGAGTGATAGTGTTCTGTAACACTCTTGCCTTGACAAACAAGCATGACACGGTTGTAGGCAGCAGTCCCCGTGCCAACCATAGCACGCTAACAGATGGTTGTTGAGATGGCATTAAGCACCCGACCCCACCCCCACCCCTTCTTCCTGTTTCCTCCCCTGCTTCGGCTCATAGGCTACTCCTATTCTCCCCTGCTCATCTGATTCTTTACACCGATCTTTGTTCCAACTGTTTCCTCCTTCACGTCGCTGTGAATATCCATCCTCTTCTCATTCTCACCCTGTTTTTTTTTTCCTGCCCTACAACTCTGTCTCTCCCTTGCTCCCTTTCTTACTCTCTCCTCTAACTGGCCCTTTTGCACTGTATTTTACCCCGTCTGTGAACACATCGAGCTCCTCCTCAGGGCGACGATTTGACAAGAAAGTGGAAGAACAAGGAAGAAAGGGAATGCACTCTAGATACACTTGCATTTCTTGTGCACACGGCTCTGTTAGATAAGGAGAGGCACAGCTGTGAATAGTCATTCAGATTATCACCTGCTTGTGCTGCTTTTTCTTACAAGCATGTGTGAAACTCGCCCAGACGGCCAGTAGACAGACCACACTGAAGATAGCATGTAACAAGCTCTGACACCAAACAGGATGCTAACATGGAAACATAAGGTGGCTAATGCAAGGAAAGGTGCTAAAATATGAGTCCATAGATCAGAGATTTTAAACTGATGAGTTACACATTTTTTTATTTTAGTAAAAAAAATGCTCTTTTGATTATTAGTGCTTACCGTTATCTGAGTCATACCTGAGGGTAAATCTTTTTATTTTATAGTAGATGTGTTAGTGTTTTGATTGCTGCCTCGTCCACTTGAGATTGGATGTTACCAGTCAGCTGTGGCCAACCAGAAAATGCATCAATGACACAATGAGTATGGATGACACGGCTGATAGCTGATCAGCCATTGCCAGCACCACTTTATTGCTCTGCTTGAAGGCAAGCCCAAATAGTCTATGAATGCACACAGCAAAAATCAGTATTCCATCAGATCCAGGTTATTAGAAATATGCTGTCAGATGATGCCCTTTCAAGCTGAATTCACTTTTTTTTTAAATTCACAAATGAGCCCTGTTTTACCTAAGTGGTTAATTAGGTGTTGATCAGTGTTATTTTGCTGACAGTAATTCACTGCTACTAAAATATGGTATTACCTGTGATCCTGACCATTAATTGATCTGGCAGGTGACCTCCTATTAAACAGTATTGTTATTTGGTTTGTTTAAGAATTAGTAATTAAATTATAATTAAAATATATGTGTTTAAATATTGAGCATTGCTAGGAAGAGAGTGACAAAGTCGGGATGGTAATTTTTCAAATTTTATTGATACCAATGCCATTATTGACTGCTTATTAACCTGATTCTTTATTGATTCCCTCATTGACTCCTGAGCAATTTTCTGTGTGGTTTTTTTTGTAAAACATTTGTTCTTCTTCAAGTTTTCTTAGTCAAAGAAACTCCTCATCATAGTTTTACTCTCCGTGTCTTCCCTTTTTTGCTCTTAGGGTTGTTGGAGGAAGATAACCGTAGATGATTCCATGCCATTTGATGAAGAAAACAACCTGCTTCTCCCTGCCTCCACCTGTCAGTCAGAGCTGTGGCCAATGTTGTTGGTTAAGGCTCTCATTAAAGTGGCCAACACAAAGTGAGTCTACTGTACATTCCAACAGGAACTCTTTAAGCATCTCTGGACTGTGCCACGGAGTTGGGAAACAGTTGTTATATTTAAAGTAAGAGGGCTTAAGAATAGACTCAACATTATTCCAAGTATATACCCACTGTGCAGCCTGACACTAATTAGACCACTATAACACTGCACACTATGCTACTTACCCTATACTAACACTGTACACTAACCATGCTTAAAGTAAAGAAGTATACAGGCTGGAAATATTAGTAAAACGAACAATACACCTAGAACATTTCCACTTCCACTTTCCCCTAACATAAAGAAAAATGTTAAGGGGAAATCAGGGTTTAGGAAGTAAATTTTCTGGCTAATACATATGTACATGTTCTAACTAAAGAAGTAAATTAAACATTTTAAAAGCTCACACACCTGCACAACCTACAGAGAGTGCCTTTTGCTTAGCCAGACCTTCAGTTGACCTCATCTCTGCCTTAGGCTGTGTTGTATTTGGTGACTGACGGGCAGCATGTGTGTCTGTGGTTGAGCAACATGGCATATATACTGTAAAGGGGGCTGTTCCAGTATCCACAGATATTGAGATATAAATGTTTCATCCATGACGGGGAAACAAAAGAGACTCTCTCTGGTGAATCATTTATAGCGTTTATAGCATATATAGAGTTCTTTGTACTGAGCTAGTACAAAACTTTGTCCAGGTGTCTACTGGGACTCCCCAGAAAAGGGAAAAACTGAATCTGAGAGTCCCTTCTCTTTGCTGTTGAGTAGCTTTTTGTAGTGAGTATGGACAGTGGTGTTACTGATCATGTTGTATTGATTTTACTTCCTCTGGTATAGTATCATGACTGTGGACCAGACAGGTTGGCCACTGGATCTCAAGAGAACACTATTAGAGCTGCTGTAGCCACCTGTCTCAACTAAACACTGTGTGTTAAAGATACATATATACTCTCACACACACTACTCAAAATCTGGGATAATTGCTGCAATACACATACTGTAGGACATATTTCAAAATGTAGAACACAGACTGTGCCTGTATCCTTGACCTCCAGTCACGCAGACGGTAGAAAAAAAAGACAGACTGGTGAAGTCAACACTTCTGTTGGCTTGTTGACATACTGCATATAAACTGGTCATTGTATTCACCAATTTCCCAAACCATAAGAGTCAATTTGATTTTGTTTCTTCAGTATAACATTTTAGTATAAAGTTTACAAACACTAATATCTTTTTAGAAAATGAAATAAAAACGAGAGATAATGACATCTGTTGCCAAAACTACAACACAAGGTATATTGTCTGCAGTTATTCAAACCAGGACCTCATAAGTTTTATTTAGCAACACTGTCACTAAGGATGGTTTGAATAGAGATTCTGGTTTGTTACACCGTTGTCTGTTGTTTTGTGTGTTTGTTTCTCAGTGTATTGCCAGAGGGCTGTGGGGAGATGGGTGAGTTCACCTTTACTCACACACTCACCGGCTGGATCCCAGAAATTAGTCCAATAAAGTAAGTGCTCATTAGCCTATGCACCTTTGTCTTCTGCATGTTTGTGTTACCTTTGCTACCAATATTCAAGCTCATTTAGAGAGAAAGAGCACACAGTTTGTGTCTAGGCACCTCCCCCTGCTGATTTTGCCACCAAATCAATCCTAAATAGTTTGCATTGCTCTGCTAGTGCCACATTCTTCCATGAGTGCTCTGATTAATAAATGTATTCTTTGATTGTTAAACATACCACACAAGTGCTTTGTCCCAGTGCTCCTCGATGCCCTGTTAGGCTTTTCTACCAGAGAGAAACACTATGGACTGTAATGATGCACAGTTCTGAGATCATCCAAATCCACATGTACGCAAAAATCATCCACCCTCTTATACACTTCAACAAATAATTTAAAAAATAACGTATACAGTACCCATGCAGTCATGCAGAGAAGTGCATCTGTCTACAATAGTATGGAAAGTCACACTTTGGGAAAAAAATAACTGAGGTGCAAAACGGAAACAAGGAGATATGTAATAAAGGGGGAGGAGAGGCAGTGTGGAGCGGAGAATCTCAGCTTGTCAGTGATGGAACTTTAATGGGGCAACAGTGTTTTGGAGTGAAGCTGAGGAGTGTTATTCTCTATAGCTCAGCAGGTTAGCTGCTGTTAGTGTGTCGCCTGGGGAATCTATCAACATGTACAGGCGCTGAGCATGACTGTGTTTGTGTTTCAGATTGATTCGTGACACATGGGTTTGCAGTCGTCTGTGCACAAACTCACACACACACACACACACAGGCACATACTCAGGATTTTTGTTCACATTAGTCACTACTGTTTAAAAACAAAAAGCAATTATACGAATAATTTGTCACATGTAACCATGTAAGATTTCTGTTTACGTCTATAATGGTTCTACCAGCACTGCATTCGTTACTAAGGGCCCCTGGTTACCATAAGAAATCTAGGTATGTTCGTTATTCTCACTTACAATCTGCACATAATTTCAACCAATGGACACAGCAGGGAGAGCTGGCACTTCAGCTCAGGAGACACAAACTGCAGCAGGAATGCTTTTCATGTCAGATTTTTACATGCCATGTATATTAGAATGACAGGAAAATGGTCCTTTTAAACAAATAACAAAGTGATGTTCTTTAAATATTATAAAATAACTCTCTACTTTTCACTTGCTAATCATACATAAAAATGATGCTCAGTGATTTTGGTATACTACCCTGCTTCACACCATGCTGCGCGCTTCAGTGTACTGAAATGACCCATAAATCGGGCCTGGAAAGGAGGCCAGGGACCTGCTCCAACTCCATCCCTCACTGGTTTCGTCAGTATGTTCAGTGCATTTTGGTTAAAGGGGCTTTCCTTTAAAAAGGTCTCTGTTATTATAATTATCATTTTAATGATTTTATGTATTATGTAAAGCACTTTAAAATACCTTTCTGTAAGAACTGTACTACACAAATATACTTGCCTGTCCTTAGAAAAAAACAACCTTTTAAAGGATGTGTTGAAGTATAGAGAAGATTGTATTGTGTACTATAGTCTCAAGTGAGAGAGAGATGCTGACGTAAGAATTGCAGTCTGTTATATTGCAAATAGAGGGACAGTACATAAATGAAAGTAGATTCAAGGCTAAGACAGACACAGTAGACTTCATATGATATCAGAGCAGTCATGGCATTGTGTTGTAAGAGCGGGTTGTAAATAAGTGCTTGTTTGCTTGCTCAAAAGTTAGAAAGAGTAAATAGATAAGCAAACAAACAAATGTCATCCCCTGTATCCTCTAACCAATCATAATTTCTTGAACTTCCTCTCAGGTCTTTATACACGGGAAAAACCTGGGATTTTTTACAAAACACTATCCCCATATTTAAACACCCTGATGAGAGTTTGCCAGAGACTGAGCCTCAGACTACAGAACCAGCTGCACAGAGAGATTCCAGCTGTAACGACAGCGAGCGTGAGCTGCCAAAGCCGGAGAAAAATCAAGGTCTGAATTACGCTACTGTCAGACACACAGGCACAGAAAGCTGCACAATTATGTACACAATCATACGCACAAACATACATCTCAATTAGACACTCTGCTTGCACATGTAATTGAGTGAGTCAATTAAATCATCTAATTGAATCTAATTATCTATTAGATTGTGTTCGTGTGTATGCACACAATACTTTACAGCTTATTCATTTGTCAGTGTAAAAAGATATTTGTTGTCTGTCTGTATTGAATGTGCAATGCTACAGTACATATCTGTCTATATGTTTGTGAATGTAGTGTTTGTAAATCTCTATTTTCCTGCCTCTATATCCATAATTCAACCAGTGTGGAGTATGATAATGAATATTTCATTGTTCCTGCATGAACTTGCACTTATCAATGATTCCATTCTCTTGTAGCATACCTTTGCAACAATCACAGTATTGTTTGGTGACTTACTTTAGGACTAGGAAAGGGGTCACTATTGCGCCATACTGCAGAATGTCTCAATTTCAACCACTGCACTGTTACCTCTTTCCTGTTGTTTCAAAAATCACTTCCTGTTTTCTTAAACTCATGTATTATAGAGCGCAGCGAGGGTTAATGCGTGTATAGTGGACTATAAATAAACCAGCAGAGGGAGCAGTGGCAGGGTGAATTATTTGGTGTCCCCGCAGGGCAGAAGAGCCTCCCAAGTCAAGTGTGGTTATGTGACGAAGGCAGAATTGAAACATGTCCTCGTTAACGAGCATGTGGCTTGGAGTTATCTCAGGTCACCGAGATAGAGAGATTATTATTGTTTTACAATGAATTCAAAGATTTGTAGCTGAAATATGATTTTAAAATGGCACCAAGGATTGTGACATTGACGTGCAGAATTTATGTGCTACAAATGCAGTTAACAGTTAAATTAACTCAGTGTAAGTGACAATAATGTCAAAAATGTCTTATATTATAATCATATTAACACAAAAACATCATGACATTTTATTTTCTTTTTATAATTGGCCCACAGAATGATTTTTTTCTCTCTTGTTCTCATATTTACTCCCTGCTTTTTCTGATGGCAATCTGTCCCCTGGTGTCTCTTGTTTACAATCATTCAAATTTTGGGTATTAACATAATGCAATGTCATGTATGCACAAAGTGGTATTACGTCACAGAACAATTAGGCATCACATGGTACTCACATACACACATTCAAACAAAAAACATTCTTTCTCTCTCACTGTTTTGGAGCTCGCCGTCATATTCTATTGAGATGCACAAGTTAAAATGCATAAATCACTATGCAGTGAGAGAACCACTTCTCTGTTCAATTCTTAATGTGTAGCCTTTATATCACTCCAGCAGTTCTCACATCTCTTTTCACCATGGTACCTCAAATTGATTTTTCATGTCTCCTGGTCCATGTGCTCCTTATATGATATACTCTAAGATGCACCACAGGGGGCAGGGCCATCCATAGATAACATAGATAGTCTCTCTTGCTGCCTTATTTATACCCGTGGAGGCCAATTGTGCTTTTAACACCACAAGGTTTCACTTTATGTTGATTTAGTCTTTCATCAGCCATACTCTTCATTGGTAGATGATGAAGTATTACTGCATCAGTATGTGTATTTTTGTATGCAATGTCCATGGTGTGTGCTTGATTGTGTGTTTGCATTCTGGGTTTACCTGCACTTTTTATGTTCAACAATTTTTATTTTGGAATGGACAGGACATAAACAAACAACTACAACAGTGCACCACAGTATTGAAAAAAAGAAATAAAAGTCAAATACAGTAGCAGTAATAAATGCAAATAACAGGCATATATTCCCAAGCAAAATCCAAATAGCAGTAGACAAAAAAGAAAAGGGGAGAAAGAAATACCAAATCTATGTATAGAGCCACCTGTTTTGTTTTAAGTTTTACAGCTAGCCTGCTCCAGGTCTGGCATTACTGAGTGTGAAGGAGTGTTGGAGGGGGGCTTCTTTGAAGGTGGTCCCTAATGGCTACAGCAATACCCAACCATGCCTGCACAGTGGCAGGCTTGGCCCTATTAAGTTGTGCTGTAGTGCACTCAGGGGATGCTGTGCACTGTTAGGACACCATCCAGAATTCAATCAATAGGAGCTTGGGACAGAACCATGTTTATCTGTGCTTATGTTAGTCCTCTTTGTGTGCGTTTCTTAGATACCCCCAAAATAGTGGTGTGTGCCAGCTACTACCCTTTACAGCCACATAACAGTTCCTTCGGATTTGGACACATGGTATGTCTTTTCTACATTCTTCCTGTGTTGCTGCACACACTCGCTCATCCAAAGCAAGTTTTGTATTTCAGTCACACTGTCACGAGTTACATTTGCATGAAAATTAGATTTCACCTTGTGTAGATTGCAGTCAGATCTTCAATGCAGATTTGGAAGCATGCAGTACAGAGATTGACGTTCTGATGCAATTTGGCCAGTCTACATGCACATCTCAAAGATCAAGACGAAGAGTAATCTCTGATGTTAGGAGACGTATCAGTGACCTACACAGTACAAATGGTACCTTTTAAGGTTGAGCCTTTATGGAGACATTCTTGCTCATTTTTGTGTTGACTTGGATGGATTCAGTTAAATATCAAGACAGAATGTTTTTAGGTAACACACATAATAATGATTTTGCTCTACATGTGAAAACATATTCAATATATTCAATACTTTTTAAAATGTATACTGCTTTAGGCACTGATGATAACTATCTTAGTCACCAGTCACTGTTGGAGATAATACATAGCAGTACTTGTGACCTAGGGGTATGGTGTGTTCTATTTGGATCCTTTCCTAAACCGGATTCACTCATTTTATTATTTATAGCCATTCTAAGCCTAATCTGTAGACAGTTTCCGTAGTGTCACCTCCATATTCATACATGTGACAGTCATTTTCAGTATGGGAGAATACTTTTTAAACTATATTTTTAAATATTCATGCATGCTTGTTTTTTTTTCTGTGCGTTTGTCCATATGCGGCCACGCAGGGTAATTCCTCAGAGTTTCTTCGCCAGTATGGCCTCTCCTTGCTGTACAGCCACATTGTCCTGTTGACCAGAACCCGGGCATGCCAGCTGGAGGCACCACCTATATCTCCACCTGTGCCACGATGGAAACTCATCCGCCCACGCAAGGAGATCACGGTCACCGACGAACCACGGAGTGCGTGAGAGACAGAGAAGGAAACAGGAAATAAAAACATGTTAAGATTTAGTCAGGGTAAAAAAGGTGGCAGAGGGGAAACCAGGAGGAGGATGAAGGGGAGGATATCAAATAAGTAGAAAAGCAGCGTAAAAAGGCTTGTAGGTGAATGTCATAAATAAATATGACTAGAAAGGAAAGCGAGTGCTAATGCAGAGGGCATAAAGTACCGCATGCTAAAATGGAAAAATAAAAAAAGAGGGAGGATAGCTACAATATTTCTGTAATGAAAATAGCTGCTGGCTCGGGCATATCTGACATCAGCTGATCTCTGAGTAAAACAGAAAATGCAATAAAAAAAAGAGTCAGAGTGTGAAAAGCCATGATGTGTGAGATATTTTTTCTTTTCCTTTTTTCTTTTCACAGAGCTTCTTTTGTCAAAACCTGAGCAGTTCATTGAGGTTGCCAGCCCTTTTCTCTCCTACCGTGTCAAGAGCAGCGTTGGCCCAAACCCAGAGCTGTGTGTACACTGAAATGATCTAAAGCTGAGAAATGAAACAGGTCTTCTCTGTCCTCCTGCTTTTCTGCTTTTTTAACTTTATTGTACTGGTTAAAGTATATTTCACCCTGCTATAGCTAACCTGCGCTCTGACCTCTCTGTGGAAAATTAAAACAAGTTAACAGTTTCCATCTGGGTATCACTCTTTTCCCCATCTTCTCATTGTAACAGTCTCTCTTCTCCTATTTCTCCCTTAAACAGCATAAAACTGTATAAATATCTGCCAGCATGAATAAAAAATTGCATATCAAAGCAGTTTTACACTAGAAATGCTGCTCTGGCAGTATTTTATGTCTATAATGTGACATGCATGACTCATTTGTATATCATATAGTGTGTTGCTTCCAGATGCATATATGTCATGTTTATCAGGTGATGCATGTCGGTGCATGTAAAATGTAGCATAAATATGTCTCTTTATGTGTCAGGGAGGCCAAGATGAGTGCTCAGAGGATGCGTTCCTATGGATCCCCTCTGGTGTCCATTGCTGAGAGAGAGGAGACTGAACGCAGAGAGGGCCTCGAGCTTGATGCAGCTGAACTCACCACTAGCTCGCCAAGCAGCACAACAGACAAAATAGAGGTACACAGAATTACTGTCCACTGAGGTACAAAGTTGATGTATACATTCAGCCTTTGCATCTTACAGAGCATCTTGGTATTCAATATAGAACCTCAATTAATTGTGGTAAGTCATTTATTTAAATAGCTATGAGGAATTGTAAAGCCTAGTATAACACTACACGTCCAAATACTAAGATAGTAGCAGCTGTCCACAAAATCCTGTTGCCTCTTCTTGTTATTACCACATTTATTCCTCCCTCTCGCATCTCTCTGTCTACCCTGTGAGTATGCAGTTGAAGGCTCATCAGAGTAGCTCTGTGTGTCAGTGACAACAAGGCTGCCATCCCCCAGTCTCAAAGTCACTTCTGTTGTCTCCCAGCCAGGCCACTACTGACCAGGGGCACATCTGCACTATAGAGAGAACCAGCTAGGGAAGAGAGACGAAGAGGAGGGGGGGTGGGTGCGGTTCAGAGCAGCAGAAGAGAGACACAGACAGACAGATGTCGAGACAAGGATAGAAACAAAGATAGAGAGGCACGAAGAGGGGCGATAACTGTACCAAATAAGAAAGGAGGGGGCTGTAAAATGGAAAGAAGATGACAGTTGGACAGGGAGAGATGAAAGCGTTGCAGGAAATGGAGGGATATGGGAAAAGAGAATCTCTGGTGTGTGGTGGTGTTGAACGGGGCGCGTGGGTTTCATACAGGGAGAGGTCGTGTACTGCGCTGATGAAAAAAGCAGTGCAATTAGATGGTGAGCCATCAGTGTCTGCGTCTCCTGGGGGGTTCATTATTACACTTCACTCCTAGCATACAGAGAAAAAATAGAGTTCATATTAATCGCCCTCTTGTGTAACTGTGACCAGTTATAGAGCGGTTAGGCTAGGGCAGTATGGACACGCTAATTTGATGTGTCGTTTGATGTGTGTGCACATGCGCCCCTGTGGATTGGTTTGTGTATTTGTCATATGCGTGCCACATTTTCGCTCGGTGTGTGTTCCCGCTCTTCACAAGCACATGGTGGGTCACGTGCAAAGGACTGTACACCAAGTGAGAAAGAGGTTACTGCTGTTTTGACCCCTCCCTCTCTGTCGGTCAACAGTATCAACCTCTGTTCCTAGCTGCTAGAATAGAACAAGGTGGTGTCACATGATGTCCATAATACCCTCACTCAGCATGAGTGTGAGTTAGAGAGTTAGAGCCTGGTGTAGGTGTGCTCTTTTACCCCGTGCCATATGCTTGGAATGTGGTTAATCACTAAATCACCAAAGCTTCTCATTGGTTTCACTTCACTGATGCCAGAGAACTACACTTCCCAAAGGCTCTGAGATCAGTGGATTTCTTTGTGCCTGTGAATTGTGAAAGAGAACAACATTTTTAACTTTTCATGTATGAATTGTGGGACACATCAGGGGAAACTGTGAAGTATAAAGACAGCCTCTTGGAGAGCTAATACCTAACTCTGCCTATGTGTAAAATAAAGCCCCATGAGGTGTGGGATTAAAGAAATGTGGCCTCTTCCATCCATCATCACATGACTGTGATTTGATCACACAAAATATAACTTTCTTCTCTGAAAGCAGCAGCTTAAAATCCCAGGAGCCTTGTGTGTATCTATCAGTCTCAGTGTTCTTTTACTATACACAGGTAAGCAATCTAATAAAATGGCATGCTGTGGGTGGACAGGACATAGCATGCCTTCGAGCTAGAGTTCTACTCACTCTGGTGAAAACACATTTTTTTGTTGCTACAGTGGTGTAGTGGAGATCAAGTGTGCCTCCCATTACATTCCCTTTTTCTATCAGTCTGTGAGTCTCTGGGTGCTTAAACACTTAAGTACTCAAATAAGTGGTGACTCACACACAGAGACACACACTCAGTCTGACTCATTAGGGAGTTTTGGCTGGAGTTGCTTTGAAGTTACACGACACAAAGTCATAATTCTTATTCAGAGCTGAGAAACTGTTGGACATTCACCACGATTTTTATTCGAGGGGGCATTGTTTGAACAACTTCACATGAAGGAGGCTGGAGGAATGTTCTGCTAGGTGAAACAGGTGTAGCACTCCTTGTACTGTACCTGAATCTAGCTTTGTTCTCAAAGCACCAGTGATGCTCTTTTATAGACCACACCATCGCCTGTCTTGCTCAGACAGAAGACCCTGATAATGACTCATTAACTATTATTTCTTTATTATGTTACAGCAGTTGAGTAATTCCCCTCCAAGAGAAATAATATGCTAAACAACATAATAACTCCTCATCTGTCACTGACAGTCGAAGTAAATTAGAGCTGGTATTCCCTGGTGGTGTTTTTAGCAGGAGGGGAGCAGCCCTTGTCACATTAAAACGTGTCTTGTGTCCTGTGGTGTTCAGCCACAGTGGCGCAACACCACAGCTGGCATGGAATCACTAGAGGGTGGAGGCGTATCTCTGGCAGTGTACTCTATCAGCAACTCACTGTTCATCCCCCTCTCTCTCTCTCTTTCTCTCTATCTCTGTCTCTCTCTCTCTCTCTCTCCCTTTAGGTTACGACAGAGGACAGGAAGAAGGACAACGCTGATGTCTCTGATGGTAAAAGCTGTCTCTTTGCAATGCTGGGCCCCTCATTCATGTTGAAAATAATCTGCACAAGAAATCGCCTTACCTGAGGTCAAACAGTAGACCGCCAGGATAGGCCGATGCTCATTAATTCTGTTTTATTGGAAATGATAAATGCAGTGAAGGTCTTCATTACTTCATTATTGGTTGACTTGAAGAGCATCTGTGCAGCGTAGTCCAATTAATGTTATTGGAAGCGTTCGCATCTCTCGCCTCCACTCCCTCCATCTTTCTCTCCATGCTTCCATCGGTTGGCCAAGACACTTTGAAGAAGATGGGACTGAAATTATGCAGTATGACAACCAGCCAATTCCCTGCCTTCTCTCTGCCCCCGTTTAGTTGCTTAGTAACACCTGCAGTTTGAGTTAGCGGACCACCATTGCTCAGCAGCAGAGACGCTGGCCCTCGCCGCCTCAGCTTTCTGATCAGACTTCTCGCTTTGAGAAGAGCTTGGGGGCAGAGTAACTGTGTGTGTGTGTGTGTGTGTGTGTGTGCATGTGTGTGCTTTTTGGGTGGAGAGTGTGTCTGTGTGCATATGTCTACGATTTTGCTCTGCATGCATCGAGATAGTGGGAGTCAGTGAGTGGGAGTATGGATGTGCATGTGCACTTACACTATGCCATTATGTGGGAGTTTGGCCAATTTGGCTCACTGTGTTTCAGATAATGATTTGAGTTGAGGATAACTTGCTATGAGTCACAAGAGGAAAAGCATTTTGTTACTCCCAGCATTTTGAAATGAATCTGAATGTATATCTATTTGGTATTAAGCACTAGTCAACCTGAATTCTACTCAGCTTGATAAAGATATGTTTTTCCTATATTCAGATATTGCAGATTTCTGTTAGCAGTAATGAATAAAGTGCTTTGCCTTATGATGCATCTTTCAGCTATGTGGCTGTATACTGTAAATGTGCTTACCATACACCAAATTTGAACCTTGTGGAATTTAAACCTTTGTTCCAGTTCGGCCCAAAACTGCAATGATGGAGCCCGAAACCTCAACTTCTGTCATCAGACCCATCCTGCAAGAGACCTGGATGGACCTAGATGACTTTGCTAAATGCTTTCAGTGAGACATGCACATATGTATACATGCACTGCAAACATTGTGCTGTTCATTGAGCAGACTAAAAAATGTTTTTAACGAGATCATAACTGCTTTATTAACTAATCTTTGTGTTTTTTTCCAGGACTCTCTTGGTGTTTCATAAACCACAAACCTACCTACATCATGTCCAGAAATCTCATTTTAAGGTACAGTGTGTTTCATGAAATAACCAAGTGACTAAGTTCTGCATGTTCAGTCTCCAGTGCTTGTACTTTCTCCACATGATTCTACTTACAGATTTTTACTCTTAGTACTGGATATATTGATATTAATTTAGCTGCTGATGTCTGCAGATCACCGTCTTGTCCAAAGCTGCAACAAGCACTAGCTGTACTGGGTCATCTACACATTCTCTTAGCACTGGATCCCTCCCTGTGATGTCTGCTGTAGCAAGTCCTGAAGTACAGTACACACATGCAAACACACACAAACATACACATAGAATAATTTGACATGTGTGGTTATTAATTATTAATAATGATAACTTAAAGCATTGTGTGTATCCTTGAGGTCTAACAAATTTGCATATAGTAGACTATGCATAGATAATTTATCTGAGGACCAAATGATGCAGTAGATTCTGAGAGATTAGCAATTCACAGCAAGCTTGGTAAGCAATGAGGAGATCTTGTGTGTGTGAATTTGTGGCATCTAGCCTTGTAGTTGCTGACCGCAACCCCTCTCCTTCTTAGCATATTTAGAATATATTAGAAACTATGGTGTGTGCGAAACATGAAACATCCTTTGTAGAGCCAGTAATGGACCTATGTAGAAACATAACGGTTCAACCTTGTCAACATAAAACTGTGCCAATTTTTTGGAAGTAATGAATATGTAAAGTTCTCGGAGTATACCTTCTGTCTGTGTCATATGCCTCACATATACACACCTCTGAAGTTGTCTGAAAGTGACTGTGTGTGTAGTGCAGGCTTTTGTCTGGCTTTTTATGTAAGTGTTTGTGTGTATAGATGCTGAGTCTGCTTGTCATTCCAGACACGTATGCATCCTTTCCCTCCTCTCTTGTTCTCTATCTGTCTTTTCTGCCCTGCTCTTTGTCTCCTGCTTTGTCTTTCTCTCTGTCTTTCTTACCGACTCCTTTTTCTTACATTACTAAATTCACCATCTTGGCCTCTCCTATTCAGGTGTCACCTCAAATGCTTTTTCAACTCACTCAGCTCTTTTCTATATCTTCTTACTTCCTCTCTTCCTTCACCTTTTTTTTCCAGCTTCTCTTCTCTACTAAGCCACCCTTCTATCAGTTTATCCATCATCCCTCCCTATTGCTTTCTGCTCTTCCTCTCTTTTACTTGTTCTTTTCCTTGTCTGCCTTCATACTGATAACTAAGGCCAGTGTATATGTGTGTGTGTGTGTGTATCCACCCCCCAGTGTCCAGAGGTGAGAGGCTCTCACTACCTGTGTGTGGACAGCCCACAACCTTCCCAGATCCTCATCACTTTCTCCGCTCTGCTTCTCTGGGGAGATACAGCTGAAGAGAGTAAGGATTTATCTACACACACACACACACACACACACACACACACACACACACACACACACTTACACACACTGAGATACACACAAAAGGATTTTACAATTCCACATTCATTATGCTTACTTTAGTTACTTGACATAAGCATACACAAACCACATGCTATACCCATATTTAGTATGTACCGTATATGTAAACATTCATTAAATGTATGCGTGAACATTTTATGAATATGACCTATGGTGCTGTGGTTGTGATAATTGACCGATCCACCTTTCCTCTCCACAACACCTCACAGAAAAGGAAATGTCAGCAGCACGTGGGTCTGCAGTGCTCATCGCCAGGTCGTACTCCTGGAAAAGCCTGCGGTCTCAGTTGCCAGTTTTCACCATCAAGACCACCTCCTCAAAGGCAGCCACGCTTAACCTACCCCCAGGGTAGGACAGCACTGATGAACACTGATTACTGTATTAATCAAAATTAAAAGCCTAGATCAAGTTCATAAGCTCTTTTGTTAGCTACTACCACAGTAGTATGTATTTCAGTATGACATTTTCATTCTTCTAATATTTGATATGATAGTATGATTTGATCCTGCACCTGCACCTGCCATTTGTTCACGTCATGCTTACACTTCAGTTCTAAATGAATCTAAACACTAGTCAGCATAGCACTTACAGTATGCTGCCAAGGTTAAAGCATTAATTGCCATCATGGGAGCCTTTTTAAAGGGAGCCGTTTTAAAAATGTATGCGTTTTTTTTGTTTGTTTGTTTTTTTGCACAGAGCCTATGGGAGCTTTTTATGAAAGAAAGTATTTCACTCTTGTTGTAATTGTTACAGCTACGGTATTATGTACAGAGATCTACTTAAAGCTATCATCAAGTGGGCAGAGCAAATATCTGCCTACCTCAGATGCTCTGAAAAGCAGTAAAAAGCATCTGTCCTAGTCTCTATTAATGGGTGCTTCTTGGCCTAGAAGCAGAGGGCCTAGTTTCTGGGGTCAGGTGCAGGTATGCAGCAGTGCAATTACCACTGAGCCATAATCACACACATAGCCCATACGCCCCATAGTAGACTCTCTCCAAGAGAGAACAGCTGAGATGTCCATGCTTTGAGGCATTTTTAAACCACTCTTTTTCTTTTTGTATGTCCCTGTCAGCCCATCTGTATGTGGTACACTACAGTAGCTCAGCTCCACCTCAGTGTTCATCCATCTAGTTAGGCTGTGATGGTTGAATTATGTAAAGCTAATGGGGCCAATGAAGTGGGGTTCCACTCTCACGTGCCTAACCCAGACCCTGTGAACTCAGCTTGGCACCTAGCAGACAGGACATTAGGCTACAGCATATGTGACTATTTGATCCACTGATTCTTACTTGACAGAAGCATAGTTTTACAATTAGGATTTCATTCCTACTCTCAATGTCATTAGGATTTCATTCCCTAAAATGCACTGTATTTTCACTCTGATTTGTGCAGTTACCATTACCCAAAAACTGTGGTTGGTGGAGGAGTGTAAAAGGGAAAAATAAGTAGTTTGTCTAGAGGGGTAGTTCCTAATCTCGAGCGTCAGGAATCCCAAGGTGTTGCAAGATAAGGTCATGATGTGATTAAGATAGAAAAAGGGAGAAAACGTTTCACTTCTTTATTGTGAAATTCAAGTTTGATTTCTGTGGGTTTCTACATTTTTTGATCTAAGAAGGGAACAGCATTCTTTAATTGACCTGGTAGCAACATATGCAACCTGTTAAAAATGAGTCATTAATAGTCCTCGGAATGGATCACAAGTCAAACATATTGGGAACTGCTGTTTTGGAGTAATTTACAGTGTGTAGTAAACCTGGATTACGGTATATGTTTCTATTTTCAAAATGCTTTTTCTCTCCTCCAGGTGCCATGTGTTGTCCTTCCACATAAAGGCAGCACTCGGCTACCATGTTCACCTGTGCAGCATGACACCTTTCATCTTTGGGGATGAAGAAACTATAATGTCACACCTCACCAAGGTGACAAAGAGGCTTAGATATCAGTTGACATTGAGAGTAATTTCACAACACACAAAGTCAAAGATTTCAAAAGGTCATTTTAGTTGTTTGCGGAATAATAATATTCAACTTTTTTTCATCTTTGGATGCAATTTTACAGCTGAGGGTAAGGTACAGCAGAGAATATTATATGACATTTTCTTTGCTCTTTCCTTTTTCTTATGTCTCTTTCTGTATTCTGCTACAAGCTGGTTACACCTTAACACGTACATTTTTATTATAAAGGTTGATTTGCATATTGCTTTAATTTCCCTCTCAGTCTTCAAGTCACTCCCTCGCTCGTACATAAGGCTCTGAGAGGGGCACATAGTGGTAACTAAACAAATTAACAAGAAAGCACTCAGAGCATGAATAACGCTGTCACGGCTGTGCACATACCTTTTCCAAAATATTTAGTTATTATTAATGTGGATACATATTAGAACAAAGGAATCTTGCAACATAAATGTTGGATAGAGCAGAAACAAAATAAATGTACAAAAACAGGAGAGAATATAGATGGCTTGTTCAACCAAAAAGTACCAAACAGAGTTTAGCTAAACGTAGAGACAGACAGGATACAAATCGTCCTTGATGCAGCGTCCTTGCTGTGACATTTTTTGAATTGAGATTTATTCCAGCTTCAATTTTAGAAAATCACATCATTTTAGTGAGCCCTTGCCTCTGGTCTCATTCTTTTAGACCCTATGTTTGTGTGGCGGAATTTTTTTTCAAAAACAATTTTCATGTCAGAAACGAAGGGTGAAATCGTCGGCTAATGTATGTGAGAACAACACAGAAACAAAATGCCTTGTTTGTCACACACGATTTATATACTCGAAGCAAATTTCCTGTAACAATCCTAATTCACTGAAATGTATTGGTGCTGTGGCCGTTCGGCTTGTCTGTTCTATTTAACTTGAATTTTTTTTTTAATATGCACAAGTAAACAAAATGGGTAATGCTTCCCCCTGCGTCTCTATTTTAAACAGGACAGTGCTCGTTTCACTGAGCAGGCCTCGTCCATCTTGAGGGCCCTATCCAGAGTGGTGTCTTCCTTCAGCGATGAGCAGGATCAGCCAGCAGCCAGAAGAATGCTAGAAGAGGCTCACTGCCCCCAAAACATCAACACCACCCGGGGAAAACATCACAAGGTTTTGTTTACAGTGTTACTCTGACGAAAACTAGCAATGTACTAAACTAATTCTCATGGCTATAAAGCTGTTTCAGCTTTTACAAGGTTGCTGCTTCTTCTTTTTTGAATAGCAAAATAATGTCTGTATATTCTCAATGCTTGAAAGCGGCCATGGCAAAAGAATAGCACACACTGATTTATTTGGTTATTAGAAGAAAATGATTGATGTGGAGTCTACCGGCCTACTTAAGGAAGAAGTAGATTGCATTGAAGTTTTATGAATTATGTCTCAAACTGTGGCCTCTTATTCTCATATGTTTTTGAGGGCGTAAGTTACAAAAATCAATCTTTACACAATCAATGCTCACATGCAGGCACACATACAGCTCATGACTGCTAATATCTCTCCCTTGTGTATGTTTACTATATGTATGGGCTTGTGTGTGTATGTGTGTGTGTGTGTGTGTGTGTGTGTGTATAGCTGTTTAACAATGCAGTTTATCACATGCTGTGTGAAGCGCTGGGCAGGAAGCTGACAGCAGAGGAGCGGTTTGCTATACTGGCCCTCACAGCTGACCCTTCACTCTTAGCTATTGACCATAAACACCACTCCCCTACATGTAAGTGCAAATGTGTATGTAAACTGTCTATATGTTTGTGACTATATGCCTAAAACATGTAATATTAAGTATCACAGATACATGTATACATACATATTCCTCAGTAAGTCGCCTCTTAAAACAACACCTTTATTTTTTATTTCTTCCTTTACATCATTTAAATTGCTAAAATCAGTTAATTAAAACTATATTACTCTTACTGTGCTCCACCCAAAGTATAGCACGAGAATTGAATTGCACAATAGTTATCCAGTAGTACAACAGGAGTACAAATAGTAGTTCAATATTCAATATTAACTTGCAATGTTTTGCTGTAAGTAGATGCAGAGTCAAAGCCTCCAGAAAGCTGGAGAGACAGGAAGCCAACAGACAAGGAAATCGAGGCAGTCACCACTCTGCAAGCTGGATTCAAAGGGCACTTGGTGCGACAGATCTTTAATGCCACGAAACCAGGTAAGCACATCCATGTACACGCATAGAAAATGTATTCATTCAAGAATCGTAGTCAAGTATGAATCTTATCTTTCTTTTGAATATTTGAAAATGTTTTGATTAGACTGCTTTTTTTCTTCAATGATATATGTTTCAAAGACAAACATCTGTAGTAACTGAGGACAACTGAAACTACAAAATGTCCATGTTTCATTTTTAGATTTTTATTTAGAGTCCAAAAACAGACACACACACAAACACCTGCTGTTTCTTACGCTCACCGTTTGATTTAGCCCGGCGGTGTATATTGAGCCTCTGAGCAGAGGCACAAATATTTATTGATGAGACTGCCACTCTTACTAATACGCCCTGACAGATGAGGGGTGGCCACAGAGGGATACATACACATGTAGGAAATGCACACACACATGCACACAACCTTCCTGTATCAACAGCCAAACCTCTAAATATTGACAGCAAGTGAAAGATGGGGAGAGGAAGCATGGAAACAATGAGATATTAAATACAGAGACAGCGCTGAACAGCTTTTCTTTTGTAAATGTATTCATTAATGTTGCTTTGAAATGTTTGTTTTTTGTACAGTTTGGCGACAAGATATGCTTTTGTGCAGGTTGCAGGCAGTCTTCCTCAGTTTCAGTTAAATAACTGTTTATATCCACATTCATCCAGAGGTGATGGTAATTATCGTACTGTGAAGATGCACCACTGTTTGAAGGAAACACCGGAGGTGACACATAGCCCATACATTCTCTATTTATTGCCAGAACCTGAAGCTAGCTGTGTTATCTCCAGGCACAACACATGACACTGTCACCCACTGAACAACTTGCACATATGGGAGTATGCACAGCCTCATTAATACAGCATTTGCATAAAACTGAAAATGTGGTTCCAGCATGCCAAACATGCAAAATATCCACATCAACCCATCTGCCAGCAATGCTAAAAAAATATTGCTGGTGGTTATGTGCCATTAGCATGAAGACGCACACATGTACACACACAGACACACACACACACACACACACTGAACTGACTTTGATCAAATAGGCCTGTCATGGTTAAGTTCTCTCAAAATTTTATTCATTAATGAGTCAAAGCACAAAAGTGCAGCTTTCAGAGTGGCACTTACCGTAATGGCAAAACACCAATCATATTTTAAAAACACTGCCTGTCTAACTACACCCTGAAAAGCCAGTAATTTCGAATGAAAAGTAAGAACTGGCCTTTCTTATTTTAGACAGCCCCCAGCACATCTGAAATACCATGGATTACGTCAAGCAACTTGCTGTACAACTCTTTTCCTCCTTGCTCTTTTCCACTTCATGTTCTCCTTCTACTCTTTCCTGTCTGCCTCTTTTTCTGTCTCGCTGTCACCTCTCTTTGGTTATAAGGACGATAGGAGGTCTTTATCTCTCAATAGCCAGCCTTGGCCGTAATGGCTGCATCAATTTGGAAAATTGGCCATTTGAAAAGAGAGAACTGAGCATGTGGGAGGGATTGGTGAAGGGAGGATATGAGGACACCTATGCCACATGTCTGATGGGAAAACATCTATCACGCAGCTGTCTCTATGCAGCGTTTCTCTCACATGTATGCACAAACACACACATGCTCATGATCACACGGTGCTACATCTTCCTTAAAAGGTTGTGCTCTGTCGGTTACCTGTCTGGTGAGATGAGTGTGAAGGTAAATGTCAAGGTGTGAATAATGTCCTCCTATCACCTCTCACTGGGAGACAAAAATGAGCGTTGCAATTTCTGTTTCTTATCCTGCAGTAGGTCAACTACAATCATTTTTTTTCGTCTGCAATATGAATTGTCTATCATCTTTAATGGTGGCTCTTGTGTGTGTATGCGTGTGCTCATGTCATTCAGGCACGAAGGAGAACCTCAGTACATCTAAGATCCTTTTGGACACGTGGACGAAGGTTCAATCAGATGCAGAAAAACATGCTGCCTTCTTGTTACGGTAAAAGATAAAAATGTATAATCATAATGCAAATATGATGATGTAATCTACATCTAAATAAATAATCTATGCACAGTGTTTAATTATATACACATAGACCTCACACCTTATTAACCTGGCAAATATCCGTTCACATGAACGTCATTATCTGAGAGCATATGAGGGCTCCTACTACAGTCCTGTGCCAATGCTACATGTATTGTATGGCATGCGTTTAGCCTTTCTGTTGCACCGCATGCCCAGAATCTGCTCCCTCTCCTGGTTGTGGCGGCCTGTGGTGGCCAGGCAGGGAGCATTTTCCACATTGTGTTCCATCTTTTCCCAGTGGTACCATCTGCTGTTTATCCTCTCCGCGTTCCAATCGGCTAGCAGCGTCTGCCGAATGACCTGCTGCCTGGGGAAGTATGCGTGTGCACGAGCATTCGAGAGCTCAATCAATGTGTGTACGGAGGGTGGAGTGGGAGTGTTTTGAGCCTTTGAGCATGTGTTTTTCTTAACTGACAGGAACAGTCACTTCAGTCAAAGTTCATGCCGAGACATGAACTGCATCTTTTCCTCCGGTGTTTTTTTTTTTTTCTTTTAGAATCAGAATTGTGTTTCCTGCAAGAAGTCTGTGTTATTATTATTTCTATATTATTTTCTGAGGATAGAATTTGTCATGGTCTTTTCACAATAAATGTGTATACTTAAAATAGACATTTCTAAACGTGCGCTGCCTTTCTGTGTTTTCCGCACAGGTATATCATTGACAACTCTGATGGGAAAGAAGAGCTCTACCCCTGTCAGCAAGATGAATGGACCAGAATTAGCATCGCTGATTACTCTGTCCCACTTCAAGACACAGCCAACTCCTGGGTCTTGGTCTTTAGGTTAGAGAACATTGTAACTTTAAGGTTAGGCTTGTGGCTTGTCAGCGAAAGAGAATTCCCAACCTGGTTTGTAATATCCGGGTGAATCCCTAAAGCTTACATTGAGATATTTTTGGAATATTATGTTTCAAAACAGTTGAAAACTACTTGACAATTTGGGTCAAACCTTAGAATTTAATATCCTGTTGTTAACTTCATTTTTGTTGTTTGTGAAGAGAGGTGTTCCTGGTTCCTGAGGAGATGCAGCTGGTACCAAAGGTCTACTCCCCAATTCCTAATTGTCTGCTGCACATTGTAAACAATGACACAGGAGAGGAGTTGGACATGGCTGTTAACGAAGCAGGAGCCCATGTTTGTCAACCAAACAAGGTCTGTGGATGTTACAAACCTTGCACTTCCAAATCCGCTGGGCTGCCTGGTGTAATGATGTTGGGAACATTTCTATTTGTACATGAAACCAATCCTACAAGAGAGAACAGTAAATAAAAATCCACCTTGTTGTGCTTTTCTTACACACTCCCTCTGAAAATAGAAATGATTTGATTTCATGACTGAATCTCTCTGTATCTCTTATTTCCAGCGTGGTTATACTTTTGTAGCAGAAGCCGTCACACCTGAGTCACCCCGTAATAGTGCTAAGTGGAGGATGTGCTTGATTGGCTCAAGGGAACGCCTTCCAAAGTTGTCCCATGAGACTCCACTCAACACATTCTCAGTGAAGGAAATCCAGGATTATTACGTTCCCAATGACAAAAACCTCATATGTCGGTAAGAAAATATGGAGTATATTCTATTGAAAGGATGAATCACCACAGTGTGCAGTGTATACTATGCAATAAATGCATTATGTTGCGAGTGTATCATAAAAATTAAATGCTTACTCACTTATGCTTAGCTATTATACTTATTAAACATAATAATGCATAGGGCAACATTAAAGATACTCTATGAGACTAATGGTACCCACAATCACTTTTCCACAGTTACTTTGTGCAGGTGACAGCAGAAGTCCTAGGAACAATTCAGTTTCAGACTTCCAAGCCAGACGTATTGATCCGTCTGTCCGTTCTGGACCAGGAGAAGGAAGTTGCCAGTTCAATGGGGAAGGGCCACGTGGTAATTCCTGTGTTCTTCTTCCTGCCCAACAAAGGTGAGCATCCATTAGGTTTAATAATTGAAGTAATTGATTAATGAAATCCTCCGGGATGATGGCAGAAAATTTGTCAGACTTCCTCTTAATTATTAACCTATACTATACTGTACTATAATGTAACTAACTTGACTTGCTTAACACACTACTAAAATCTTCTTTTCACACACCAAACGTACCAAGCAGATATCAAAACATCAGGTCTCCCATTTGCAGCCATTTTCAGCCACAGTGGTGATGGAGTTAATAAAGGTGTTTAAAGTTTGTTTACTATACTCTTTGACCTTACAACCACACAGTCTATCTATTAGTCTGACAGAGAGCATGCTCTTCAGACTCAGTCCAAAATGAATCAAAAATTGGTAGCAGAGGTTTTTTGTATGCTACCTATATGCAGGCCAGGTGATAGTGATAAAATAATAAAATAAAATAATAATAAAATGTGTGATAACTAGTACAAGATGGCCGAACATACTACACTGAGTCACCTTTTTCAAGAATTCATTTGTATGGTTTAGGTTCAAACATATCAAATGAACTCTTAAACAGGTGCCGTAATTCAGTTTGCAGACAAAATCCAATTTGTCATGCAAACTTGTTTTCTCTGCTGCTCAAACTGAACTTATTTGCTTTGTGGTGATAACCCTCCCCAAGCACCTAATAGCTTGCCGTTAGGTTTAGCATTAAGAGTTGTCACATCTTGTCTCTAGTGAGCTGGGATTAGTGTTTGGGCAATGGGACTTTAAGGATACTATTTTTGAAGCGAGTAGCAGTATGTAAGCTGTGGATTAGTTCATTCTATCATGTCTTGGATAGAGGATTGATTTGCTCTTTTTTTTGTTGGAATGGTCCTGACACCACTGTCCTTGACCTGTTTGTAGAATTAAATATAGGTTGAATATACAGGGTTACAGTCATCAGAAATAGTTGCGTGTTATCGATCACCTCATTGCTGCTCTGACTCAATTAATTAAAAAAATGTGTTTGGCCTCATTTGGAGCTCACTTTTGGTATTAAGAGTTTCAGGTCATAATCACTCAGCTACCAGATGCAATGTTAAAATTTACAAATATTATTGTTTAATACTCTACACATCATAAACAATCCCATTGTATTGGATTATGTTATTATGCTATTATTATGTATTTGGACACATAAAACCTCTTTGCATGGGTAAATAACACTAATGATCAGTGAAAAAACATTTTTTGTAGTTGAAGTTTGTAGGTGTACATTGAAGTGGCTTTTTGCAATTCTATTCTGATCAACAGTAAAACACAGCCAGACAGTTGAGGCACTACACAAAAGAGCTCTTCAAAACCCTGCCTCTCAAACTCTTTAGTCTGCTTTTCAGTTGATGCTCCCATCAGTTACAAATAGACAGATTGCTGACCACACTTGTTTTTTCTCAGATATGGGCACAGTTTAATATCTTTCTTTCTGTTACAGGCTCGAGTTGCACCGATGAGAAGAACCAGAAGGGAGTCAAACTAGTAGACACTTCACAGCAAAGAGACGTGGAGGACAGCACAGCTGGGAAATCAGACTCCTTGTCTGACCAGTCTCAGCCTCCCACAGAGACTATGGTATCATTGACAACTGCCTGTGTGGTATCTGCTGTTGCTCAAAGACTTAACTGATCTCATTTGCACATGTACACAAGCGTGCATCTCACTTTCCCTCTCCGTCTTTCTCACCCACTTGCTTGCTGCCTGTGTTGATATCAATTTTTCAATGCCAGATACACATAACGCCTTACTTACAGGGATGCGCACACACACACACACACACAAACACACACAAACTTACACACACCCACACACACATTCTCGCACAGAGAAAATTTGCAAGAGGAGAGCAGCAGAAACCGGAGGGGTGGTTTTGTTGTTACTGTCTGTCTTATCAGCGCTTGTCAGGGAGCAGTGATTTGTGCATGATTTATGAGTCACTCAATTATCTGCAGTTTCCTGATCTAACAGACCTGTTGTCATAGTTTGGTGATTGCCAAAGTATGTACCATACCACCATATGTGTGTACCATCACACACTCACATGCAATGAAAACACATTGATTGTAGACTGTGCAAGTCCATAAAACAAGGAAAATCAATTGTGGTGTGTGGTGACTGTCAACCAATCATACTAACTGTTAATCTGACATTTACAGCAATGATCTGAACCTTTTAAAGGTCGGGTATGTAGGGCTCAGTAGCATCTGGAAGTTACAGATTAAAACTGACTCAATTCCACGCACCTAACTCTCCCTTTACTGTAGAAACATGGCAGCTACAAAAACACAGTAGTTCTTGTGCAATAGACCTAACTAGAAGTTTCATTTGGCCACAGTGTACATGTGTTACAAATACTCGTCAGCAGCAGTCTCGTTACATCAATAGTAATTATACAGATCATGTCAGATCCCACCGATCAGATCAGCAGCGGGCCCGAATAAACAGGTCTTGATCAGGACTAAGACCATTGATCAAGACTTAGATCAGTGAGAGGGTCGGTGATTAAAGCGCTGTTTAGTGCTGCAGGGACACACAGCAGACATATTGATGCTCAGTAATGGTGCATTAATGGTGAAGGCTCCTGCTGTGTAAGCTGTATGGGATTTAAACACACATGTAAACACCTGAAAAAACAAACACACTGATGTCACTGTGTGCCACTTTCATTTCCTCCATAGAGATGTACAGCAGTGGATTCATGACAACACAAACACTTTATTTTTAAAAGATTGACATCAGACAAAACCAAAAAAATGATTTGTTAAATATTTTTAATGCGTCTTGCTCTCTTAGTTCAAGTCTCACCTTGGGATTTTGTTGAAATTGTTCAGTGTGATGGATGTGGTAGTTACCACCCCAGATATAATCTTGGCTAACACGCCCTCTGCCTCTTCTCTCCCTTTGTGCTAAGCATGCACTTCTGTCAAAGAGGACAGAGAAGAGCAAAAGCAAGATGTGTAGCTCTTCTTTAAGATCGTTGTGTCTCTCTCTGAATGATCAGCACTAGTATAGTTTACAGCTGCATGTCCACAAAATACAAAACAGCTCTAATGTCGGCTTTGCGTTCTGCTGTTTGTGTCTTTTTTTTTTTTTATTGTGCGTGTGTCTGTCTGTCACGTTGTTCTTAAACTGTGATGTGGGTGTTGTACACTGACTTTGCTTGTCTGTGTTTCACAGGGTCATAATTATGTGGTGCAGGCAGAGGTGCTTTATAAGAGCTGGGATTTGGATGAATCTCAGCTGGCTTTTGTCCATAAGCTCAGAGACTTGGAGAAGAATGAAATGAGAGGTACATACGAAGACAATCACAAACGCCACATCAAACAGTCAGCCACACTGAGTCACCTGAGGAAAAGACAGGAAAGAAAGTCACTGTTTATATTTTGCATAAAAATATGATTAGTTAATTCAATTCAGTACCCTGAATTTTTTATCTGAACATCCAAAACATCCAAGTAAAAGTCTAAATACACACTGTACGTGGTCTAGATATCCCTAAATATCCCGATAATAGGACATGTGAAGCGTGTTCAAGCGTTTCATTTTTCATCATTGCAGTCAAAAGTTGTCAGCATTTGAGCTCTGGCTTCTGAATGGATTTTCTAATACAGCCTTCATGTTTGTTTTTTCACTGCTTATCTTTGCGTTAAATGTGAAATGTGGCAGATCCTCAGTAGGCAGTGTCAGGGGCCAAGGCAGAACGCTGTTTGTTCTTTGCTTCCACTAGCCAGGGGCCCTGTTAATCACAAGCCTAATGAAAGCCAAATGAATACAGCTGCTTTTGCAGATCACAGAGTGAGATTTCTTGTGCCCACTGGTCGTTGGCCGAGGCAGTAAGTCTGTCCTCTGCCACCAACTCTGCTTCTCTGCCTTTAATCATGCCGCACAAATTGGATCGATTGAAAAATCAGGGCTTTGAAATTTGCAGGAGCTTCTTAAAAATTCTGAGGGGATGAATTAATTGCGACACGGGTGGATGTTGATGTGAAAGAGGTGCTGCATGGGTGACAATTTGCATGATTGCCTGAAGAGAGAGAGGCCAGCCCGCTGCTATTGAATTCTCATTCTTCTCCCTCTGTTGCTCCTGACAATATTCCCCGTATCTACGCATTCAGTTTGCATGGCATGAAATCTGGGAATGATGATGTTGTTTATCTACTCAACTTGTATGGGTTTTCTGTGCATGGATATATATGAGAGTATTATGGGTTGTTTTTGCTAGTGTATGGTTGGGTTTGTCTGCATACAGGATGTATGTATAGAGCATGTATATAATGTCCACGCAAACCTCCTGTGGTTTTCCAATAAGCTTGTGAAAATAGGTCAATGAGAAGTCAAATGAAGTTGGCTCTTGCCCCCTGGTGCCCTGGGAAATATCTCAGCAGGAAAGTGAATTAATTTCAGCCAGTTAAACTCTGTCTCAGTGGTGAGGCTGTGCCCTTGATCATGCTCCCTACATGCTACATGGATACACACGCACTACACGCCACGGCAAGCTTTGAAACCTCTTTAACAAGCTGTTTAACAAGCTCCAGCCAAAATACTGTGCTGTGCATGTTTAATGCATGCACATTTAGGCATGCCTAAACCCCAGTACATGCGATTAAAGCTGTAGCTGCACATTCATTTGTGGCAGTAGTTTTAATTCCCTTACCCAACCTCCTTGACATTTGCATTGCTGTGCAAATACATTTTATCATCTAAACAATCATGTTTTTATTGGTTTGTTTAGCGAACAGAAGCTACTATTTAAGTTTGGTCAACTGAAAATCATTTTTCATACATGTATGGGCCTGACATTACATCAAAACAGATTGATGTTTAGATCCAATATGAACATTGAATTTCTGTATGACTTGAGATGAGGGGTATCTCAATGAGCATGCAGTAAAGCTGTTCAGGCAGAATGGCAGGGTGTCAGCTAAATGATGGATTATTATGCCTCTGTCAGAGAAGTGAGACTCATTGTTAATGCTTCATCCAAGCTAAGGGGGTTTTGTTCATTTTACCTTTAAAGTGCAACAGTGCCATCTAGCACACATGCGAGCACACAACACCTCCCACTTCAGATTAGCTTTATTTGTTTGTTTGAACAGCTGACATTCTTAGAGAAGATGAATATACACCAATAGACAATGAACTATATTTTTTGAGGAATACTTTTAGCCTTTCACACTGTAATTGAATTGATGAAAAAGTTTGGCAAAGAATGTTTGACGCTCTCGGGTATCCATATTTGATAGTTGACCACTTGCACTGTTTGCTTGTCATTTTGTTAGCTTTGCACAGCTGAAGTGAATCTACTTAATCTCTGTTTGCAATATAGTATATAAGATGGACGACTTGAAGCGCTCATCCACTGACACACCGAGCCATGACGGACACAAATCTGACACACCCAAAGGTAACAAGGAGAAGGGGAAGCCATCTGCCACCTCCAAATCCAGCTCCAAGCTGGAAACGGTAATACATCACCAGAGCACAGTGAGAGATAACAATGACATAACACTGCCAACTGCAAATTAGGAGATCAGTATTGTGTATAGATATTTCATATCCATAAACACAATCATGGTTTTTATTAGCTTTTGTTGCATTTGATAATTTTATTTGATTGATATTATAGTTTTATATAAAAATCATTAATTAGATGAGGTCAAACATAATAGGCAGCATGCGCTCAAACCAAAGGCCATTAACTGCTTTAGTAATCTTTATATAAGTAGTTTTCTTCTGTAGTATTTTCTATATATTTTCTATAGTCTCCTATGTTGAGACAAGTCGGAGTGGTGCAAAAATTTCCAGAAGTAGTACTATTAACCTTTTCAAGAGGAGGGTGTGAAGGCACTTCAGTGGAGTACACACTCAACTCCTCTTCACAGATTCCCTCCCCAAACCACATATAATGAGATTATTGTTGAACTCTGTCCTGATGTCCTTTTTTATAACAGATTTTTAGTTTGTTTCATCAGACAGGTCAGCATTTACATATTTGCTTGACTCTGCCGCTTTTGAAATGCTAACAAAGACTGGCATCAGCCTAATACCACAACTGCCAGGATGACCTGTGTGTATTTACACTGAATAAGAGACACTTGTCTTATCAAACACTATAATTTCGTGGTCTATAATTCTCTGTATAATGGTCTTGGTTTAGTAGTCAGAAACACAGCTGCTTGAAAAAGCTCTCATCTATGTAATAAATGCCTTTTTATTCTCTTTATTCTCGACCGCTCTACATGTCAAACCCTAAAGACAATGACATTTAAAAGGCAGATTTCATAGTGCTATTTCCCTTTAATAAATTTCCATTTTTTATTTGCTTTTTTTTTTGGCACTGGAGATAGCAGACATAATGAGTGAACTAAAAATGATCTATTATTTACAATGAAGACAAGACAGCTGAACAGGACATAATAATCCAGACTGGCTGGCTGTGTACCAGACTGTCTGAGTTGCTCATTGAAAAGAGACACTCATAATGTATTGTTGCACGGCGACCTTCAGCTGGGATGTTTGTGTGCGTGAACACGTGCGTTACTTTTTGTGTGCTTTGTGCGAATATATGTTTGCATAGAGACTCGATTTGACTAAACCAAACTGGACGCTGCGTGTGGTCATCGACAAGAGCAAAACAGGAAGCATCGAGGTGAAGAAGGACACAGAGAGACTGGACCAAATTAAAGCCATTAAAAAAGCCTGGGAAATGGCTGAACCAGGCCGTAGTGCCAAGGTAACCCAGAATGGTATTACTATGTTCATTTCCATATGGGCTCTGCCTGTACTCAAACATAGACTACAGACTGAATGTCTTGCTGTGTTTTCAGGCTTCACAGTCTCTTCTCAAGTTTCTTAACCCAGTCCAACATCAAGCAGGTGATGAAACGACTACAGATGATGCAGAAACCAAAGAGCCAGGTACCATACTCTACATACCTCTTACATACATACAGATCTAGATCTGTTTCCAATATTTGTCACATGCAGTGTTGTAATGAGGCCTGATTGGTTCTTTTTTTTACAGATGCTTCCAGATCAGATTCTGTCACATGTCTTAGTCCATCTAAAGAAAAGCTGACTGGTGCCTTATGCTCCAGTGCCCCCATGGACTACACTTCCTTCATCAGGTGCTTCACCACTGTTGACACCATAATATAGTTATATATAGTTATAGAATCGCATCACTCTACATTGCAGATTTAACAGTTTCTGTCTGTTGTCTGTTCTGGATGACTCTGCTTTTCTAGATTTGTGAGCCTGAATGAATCCTTAACTCCAAGGCCTCATTCCACTAGGACTAGTATTTGATATTTTACTAGTTGCGCTTACCAGCACCCTTCTCCTCAGCAGATTGGTTCATACAGTATCTGCAGGACATTGCTCATGAGCTCCCGTGTTTATGACCTTTCCTCCCATTGGTGCCGTGAACAGCGGTGTTACAGGACAGCACGCTTTGGCTGGCCTGAAAGGGCATTGCATGGACTTCAGAGGACATTTATGTGTACTGTATAATGCGGAGACATTAAGGACATGCTCGGTGAAAAAACCCAAATCCAAAAATCAAACAGTGTAATAAAACTAGAAACATCTAAGTAATGATACTGACTTTAATTATTTTTACATCGCAATTCTAAAAAAACTTGTGTTGTGTCTTGAAACTTAGTGATTCATTGTTGTAAGTGAAGTATACACATACACTAAAATAAACAAAGTTAAACATTATTCAATCCACTGTGCGTCTGCTTCGTGGCTGACGCAGCGCACAGTATGTTGCAGCCAGAAGATGAAAATGCAACGGCTCCACAATTATGACACCCAGAGCTTTAACTTCAGCAATCATTGTGTAAAGAATTGAACCGCTGTAGTTATCAATACACAGTTAGCGTCACAAGGCCCCATTAGTTTCCTGCTTTTATGTGTGTTAAGTGTCAACTTTAGACTTGTGTCAGTGTCACTGGTCTGAAGGGAAGAGTCTGCCTCCATGGTTCCCCTCAGAGTCTCCTATTAGTCTCCCTCACACCACCTCTCCCTCTGTCCGTCCCTCTCCATGATAAATGAGATGATATTTGGGTCTGTTAATTAGAGAGCTATTTCAGGACCCCAACGAGCTCATCGCTGCAATGAGACGTGCCCCCTCTCCCATCACCTCTCCATCCTCTCCTGCTGTGGGTGTGTGCATTTGCGTGCACGTGCGGTGCGTCCGTGTCCAGCCGCTAATGGCTGCTGACACTGTGACCCGTGATCCGAGCCAAGAGAGAGATCCTGAGGAGTAGTCTATTAGGGGACTGATTAGTCTGCAACACACCTCTTTCTCTCAAAGGTGCACCACAGGGCACATCATAGATTCACACTCATGCACACACACACACACTCCGGCATGCCATCTTTATAGCATTTGCACACATGCTGTTTTACGCAGTGGAAGAGGTTGACCAGGGCACTGTTCATTAACCAAATGAACTCCATCATGGCCTCCCCTCTTCATTAAGGTCATTTTAAATAATAGGCAGCCATATTATCACTTTGAATTCCCTTTGCATACGTGTCATTCCCAGTCATTCTCATTCTCAGACAAACACACACATAACTGTCTAACTGCCTTATTGTGTGTCTCTCTCATACATATCACTGAAGTTTTACTATCAATTCTTAACAGACTATAATGAATATACAACTTGGGTGTGAGATAAGCTATTGGACTGTGTGTCTATCATTTCCCCTGCCTATGTCTGTATTTATTATCAACATTTCCATTTTTATTTTTCTTGTCTCATCTCACAAAATAGCCTGTAAATGTGGAGGAATTTGTTATTATTGACCGTAGTATGAGCTAACAATGTTTGTTTAATATCTGATCCTCAAAATACAGGCTACCAATATTAATGGTACAATAGTACAATATTGGTTAGAGACAATATAGGAAAGCTGTAAGAATTAAGGTACATATACACGTTGTATTAAGTCCTTGTGTGTGTCTGTAGACACCAAAAGGATTTTCCCGTGCTCATGGACTCACAGATAGAGGAGCTCCATAAAAGGCAGCGCCTAGAGAAGATCCAGACTTACCGATTGATCCGAGACAATGTGCTGGAGCACCAGAAAGAGTGGGAGCTCAACGGGGACGAGATAATGAGATGCCAGCTGGAGACGTATGCGAACCTGGAGGTCAGTCAAGACAGAAAGAACTGTGTGACGTCTAAAAGTGAAGCTGTAGACAGTACTAATGAAGATCAGCCTTTCAGCTTTCCCTCTGGTGAGACACCATTCTATAACTTCTTTCTCTCTGCCTCTGTCTTGTCTCCAGGCACCCTTGTGGCAACGCTGTAAGATGTTTCATGATACTTGCAAGGCATTTCGTAGCCGTCAGATGGCAGCCGAGAAAAGGGATCAAGAAGGGAAACGAGCTTTGGACGAGGCCCAGCAGGCAGTTCTAGAAAAAACAACCCCTTAACCCCTGCTGCCACCCAACAGCCCAACGATCGTGCCAAGAGTGCTGGCAGGAAGAAATGATGGTCATTGGCAGTAACTCCCTGTCTCAATTTTCTCAGCAGACACCTCTCAAGAAGTCTGTTTGAACACTAAAGAATCTTCCTTTAATCACAACATTGTAGCACGTACTTGATGATAATTCCTGACCAAAAGATTAAAGAGCTGAAGTTGCTGTTATCTCTTGTTACAACTCTTTAAAGACTCTAAAAGTTGGTTAGTGTTGTAATGTTTGTTTTTAACCAAAGACGTTGTATGCTGTGCCATATCTTATCATATTCCTTGAACACATCTTCATCTTTAATCTATTAACTGTATTAACAGAACCACTACAACAACAGTCTTTGTAGTTTTTGCTCATTTTCCTGCATAATATACCAAATATAATAAAACCGAAAAAAATGCCTGTGTGTGTGTGGACATGTAAAATTACTTCCTCTTTCATTGCATTGAGAATGTCAAGCCATCTCACTTGCAATGTATGGCTTTGACTTTTTCGATGCCCAGCATGCCTGATTATATTCTGCAAATCTTTTGTTTTCTTGAAGGTCACTGTATTGACTGTATGGCCCCAAGGCATGCTGGATACAGCCAGCCTCCCACAAGCTGAGTGGTACTGATTGATCGGTTAATTGATATATTCTTGCTGATAGAAGCCCACAAGAGTTCATTCCTACAAGACCAAGACAAAGTGTGCATGGACAATGCAACACAGGTAGATCTTTATGGCCACATGGTAACTGTCAATAATCCCCATGGTTGAAGTGAATTTACTGAATTTTAAAACAGATGGTTAGCTGTCTAATAGGCATAAAACTGTTAATCAATCTGGTGTTTCTTTGTCAAGTTTATCTTAGCTCGGTGTTTGCAGTGCATCTAGAGGTAGGACTCCATCCCACAGAGAGAGTCAGCTGATCAACTGAGGGATGAGAAGCTAAATTGGAAATGAAAGGGAAGATGGTGCCATCTAGTGGTTCTAGTATAAATATTTTTTTTTCATTACCATACCTGCACTATGCTGTTTTCATTGTTGACAATAATGAATAGTTCAATTTTGTGCCGCTGCATGAAGGAAATGATGATTAGGCCGTGTGTGCACGTCAGTGCTGTGTGTGGACGTGCGCGTGTGCACACACGAGCTATCACGATGGGACAAATTACTTGAGCCTGCTTGTATGTGTGTGTGCATGTGCAAAGTCATCCTGCAGTAATCCGCTTCTGCTCTAAAGCTTTTGTGCTCTGCTGCTGACAGTTCGTTTATTAAAAATTCCTCTTTGTAGGAAATGGTTTTCTTTCATTATGATGTGGAAACTAAATTGGGAACAAACAATATGCGAATGAGATCTCGTAAGAATGCTGTGGACACAAGAAAACTGTGGCAGTAATTGGTTTATGTGTCTATGTGAACATATTGTTTGATATGAAATTATCCACCTACAGCAGTGCTGCTGCTGCTCTACACACATAGAACATTTGCATTGTTCTGTGTGTGTTTTTTTTCTGCTCATAAAAGTGTGCTGCTGTGTATTTCGCATTGCATTTTAAGTGTCTGTTCACTCTGTCAGGCCTCATCTAGCCAACCACTATTTTTCTACCCTTGTAACTGCATGACAGAACTAATCCTGAAAGCCTTGTTTTCTGGCACAGAACATTCCCTCTTGTCTCTGCAACTGTTCCCTCTCGCCCAATTCATTCCTCCCTTTCTAAAACATTAGCTGTTATTTGCTGTTTTCCGTACACCTAAACCCATCCTCCTCCTCCTCCTCCTCCTCCTGCTCTTGCTCTTCTGTGCTGATTGGATGTGAGTGTATGTGTGTCATACCATTCTCGTGTTAGAGAGAGAGAGAGATCACCCGACGCTGTAATTGTCAGTGACGTGTGTGTATTAACGGTGAGGCTGTTTGTTAATTGGCAGCTGTTGGTGGTGGTTTGATGCAAATGTGTTGTGAGCGACAGAAGAACTCTGGTGTAACCTTGAAAGGAAGGGGACAGTTGGCCCTTGTGTGTGTGTGTGTGTGTGTGTGCGTGTGTGCGTGTGTGCGCGTTTGACTTCCCACAAGTAATAAGAGAATATTTGATTCTTAAATGGACCCACATAGAGGGATGATGAAATAAAGTGAAAGTAGATACACATTCCCCGAGTGATGTGGAGGCTGTGGTGGGTCTTTAATTCACTTTCCATTTTGGAGGTAATAATTCAAGAATGCCTTAATCAATTTCTTTGCCGTTACTTTTGTGAATGACAAAAGGACGCTCTAACTTGGAGGAATTGCCTGTCTTTTCGGGGTTTCTCTCTCATTTCATAGGGAAGCTTCTTCTGTCACAGATATATTTCAGTGAGCTGTGGCGCTTCTACAGATCTCATGGCTCAGTGTCAGCAGGCATGTCTTACCGAAATATCAGTTAAATGTTACACTTAAAATGTCTGCTCTATTGTAGTACAGTGAGTATAACAGTTAAACATGATCAGTGTGCGATCAAGACACACACGACATACAGACTAGATTACTTAATTCTTTTATTTCAACCAAGATAGAGACTTATGAAATTAAAAGCACGATTTTCTTATAGATTAAACCAAAATCACTGCATGTATCTTCACCTGATTTTATGTGTCTTCACGAGAATCATGTCTGACATTAATGTTCAAGTCCAACTGAATTGAAGCCATTGAAGCCACACAAAATGTATTAATAGATCTCTTGAATCTTGTGCGGATCAAACAAAGATGCTTTAGAGATGTTGGTAGCTGCATTTATAGGTCCGTGTACTAGGTTACGATAATTGTCTCGTGGTTGTTGCTTCATATTTGACAAGCAAATATGGGAACAGCGTCGATCTTCTCATCTGACACTCAACTAGAAGGCAAATAAGCATGTCTCCCAAAATGTTGTACTATCCCTTTAAGTGTATATCTGTGAACTATGCACCACCAGTGATTCTCCTCCATGAGGAAGTCTAGAAATCTGTAATGTTTCTGCGAAAAAGGATGCAATGTCTTTCAAGTATGCTCCCTTTGCTTTTTCATTCCTCTTTCTCTGCCTTACACAGACACAGGCATTCCCCCACACACATCAATAAACACACACACAAACACACACACACACACACACACACACACACACACTGAAACACTAACATACACTTCCAGCTGGCTCGGGGTGGATATAAGGTCCTTTGGCTTATTGGCTCAACGTGCCGCAGCATTGTCCCATTGTTGCTGCTCTGTCCCTCTGGGACTAAAACGTCTCTAGAGGTCCGTCCTCAGAGCCTTCTATGCTGATAAAAAGACAGAAGAGCAAGTCTTTGAGAGAAAGAATCCTAAAGAAGCCTGCGTTGTCAGCTTAGACGGAAAGGAGTAAAAGGCCAAGCTTTTACTGTATGTTAAACAGAGTGATAGTGCTGGAGGGGAAGAGGTGAGGTCTCAGATTGACGCCTATTCTTTACTGCAGTAATCTAAAACCAGTGTAACTCTGTCTGTAATACACACACACACACACACACACACACACACACACACACACACGGAACCCCAGACTTGCAGACACAGAAATGCTGACCTGGTTGCAGCCTCATTCTTGTAACCCAACTATTTCTCTCCCCTGCCTCACCTTGCTTTGGCTTCACTCTCCCATCACTCTTCTTTGGCCCACTCTCCAGCAACGCTACCTCTCCCTTCAGCCAACAAAGCACAGCTCTGCAGACATCAGGCAGCGGGGAGGGTGAGATGCGAAAATCAAATAATGAGTCGAGAGAAGTTCACAAAAAAAAAAACTGCAACCCATCAGATTTGGAGGCGCAGAGCGAATAAAGCACTGAACACAAGGTCATCATCACCATATAAAAACAGCACCTGTCATCAGATTTAGGTGACAAGAGACCTATCACGTGAGAAATCCTACATAAGAACGCGTTTCGTTGTAACTTATACAGTGATTGTATCTCTCTTATTAGCCCCACGACCCTCATTTATCAGCATCTAGGAGATCTCCTCCCCAGTTAATACTTTGTAAAGATTAGTCTATTTGAAGGTCAAACTGAGTCAATATTTAAGCAGGGCTGAAGAAGTGCATGTCACACAGCAGGGTTAGGGGGGGGAGGGATGGTGTTGGTCTGGATAAATTGTCCAGCTCTGTGTATCCTTAAAGATTTGACAGTGACAGCAGAGACGGGCAAGTTACTATTCAAAACACAGACCCGGGTTGACAGCTGTCCCTCACTCAGCACATCACTACACAGTTTTTACAGTGCTGGGATCAAGGGATCGTGTGTGTGTGTGTGTGTGTGTGTGTGTGTGTGTGTGAGTGTTTTTGCATCTGAGCTGCCATCTGGGATATTTTAGACCCAACTACATCCCTCCCTCCCTGACAGTTATACTAACTGTCACTGATATGAGTATATGATATGAACTTTTGCTGTTGTGCGTGTTTGTTGAGTTGCACGTCAACATTGTGGAGAAGTTGTTGTGGTTGTCAGGGGGGAAGGTGATGTAACGTCCTGTTGTGCCACGGTTTTAGATTTTCCTCAGACGGTGGTTCTCTGTTTGTTTGTCCCCGTGTGCATAGACGTGTGTCTTTTGTGTTAAGGAACACTTTTTGTTTAGTGCATGATTAATTGTGCATCATTTTGATGTCATGACTTCAAAGCTCTGCCTCAGCTGATTTGTGGATGAAGGGGTAGTCTAATAGATAGATGGCTGGCTGGGAGGATACACACAATTTGCTTGAATCGCGTCACCAGCGGCTGCTTGAATCACAACCTAATTGCCTCGCGTTGGAGATGATTGCATTAATTCGACGGTGCGGACTCAGTTTACGCAGCAGAGCCAGGAGGTGTCAGGTCGCCAATAAAACAGGAGTCTAAGTTTCATCCCACTTTATTGGCTTGTGCAGAAGCCTTTTGCCAATCACGGGGGATAATTGCGTGGCTTAATTTACCGTCAGAGGCTGCGGAATGAGAGACCTCGCTAAGATGAGAATCCAAGTTTCGTTGGATCCGTTATTTAAACACATTAGATCATGATTTGTTCCTGACAGTCTTTCACCTCTATTGTGTGGATAGAAGGGACTCTCAGTATGTTGCCATGTGGCAGTTAAGCGACACAGACATGGTCATGGCGAAGTGCTGATTTGATAAAGTGTGAATTGATTGGGGCTGAAACTACACAGGGAGATGGCTGTACAAGGGAGTCATTGATAACCTGTCCTGTGCTCGCCATTGATTATTGCTATCTTAGATAAGAGGACAGGAGACTTCCCTCTCTCTCTCTCTCTCTCTCTCTCTCTCTATCTATCTCTCTTTGTATTTATAACATCAATGTGTGTATTAGAAAAGAGGATAATCATACTTTCAGGTCTGTGTCCTGATTAAACCTAATACCAGTAAAGTCACTGTAGCCGTTCAGTGACTGTATTGGATTTCCCTTCTCCGCCTTCAAAGGACTGGGACTGACTCAGTGACTCTTTGACATTGAACTGAGGACAAAGTGCTGCTCACCTCTCATGTCTCTCAGTTCAATCTCTGGATGACTGGTTTAGGTAAACTTAATTTTGGCTGCATGCCGGCTGCAGTTTCTTCCTAACAAATCTGTCCTCCAAGAAGTCCTGTGTCACTGTGACCGTAACATTGGCAATGCCCTTTCCTTAAATAGTGGCATCCATCTGGTCATGAGTGTGTGTGCATGTGTGTGTGTGTGTGTGTTGTTGTTGATGGTCAGCTTATCGCCTTGGCTGATTATTGGAATTGATACCAGCTGTGCAGCCCCGGGTTGAGACAAGCTGACGCTGTGTCACGTCTATTCCCTGAGCTGTTTGCACTGACATGCCTGCATACACACAAAAACAGCAATTTCTGTTATTTCTGGCTTGTGGGCGGACGTTTGACCCCATGACCTTTAAAGGTTTGATCAAACAACATGTCTCACTGTTTTCCTGGTGGAAATGGATATTTACACTCTTCCCCCCGTTTGTCAAAAAACGAGGTATCTTGCCAGGATCATAAACTCATGCTTGTATTGGACTCCAGCTTTTTGATTAGGAGCGCCATGGACGTGATGAAGGCTTTACAGTATTATCAATTTCTCCACCTCTGTCTCCTCATCTCTTTTATCCTCCCATCAATATTTATAAGCCTCACTGTAACCATAAGGACTGGTTGGTTGGGTGGGTGGGTGTCTCTGTAGAGAGACATATCCAGATGTACCTCTAAGCTTTGTTACCTTCCTTCATGCGTGTGTTTGCGACGGCAAATGTTTGACATTGAAAAGCATCCTCTTATTGAACCAGGAGGAGACAATCAAGTGTTCCCTCAAGGGCATTGGCTCATTAACTTTCAATCCCTCCAGGGTGTGTGTGTGTGCGTGTGTGCGCGTGTGTGCAATGTCTGTATGTATGTGTATCGTACATATTTCCTCTTTTCTCTTCAGCCGTTTCGTGAGGGTGCACGTTCTTGCGATCAACAACTCGCGTGTCTTCTGCTTGTTCTTTTTAATCACAAGCCCTCCAGCATATGCAATGTGCGACTTATGTCTGATGATATGTCCTCTCACTTGTTAGCCAGTTGCTGTGCCGCTTATGCTTGCCGTTTGAGGACACAGTGGTTGAATATCACGGGAAGGCTTGGGGGTCATAAGCTCTAAACTCAGGTGTGCTATGATTCGCTTGATTAACTACAGCTGTCAGTGAGGGCGGAAGGTCCTTGTCCCTCCAGTCTTTCTGCATGACAGGCAGACGCCCCGACTCTCTGCGACCTGCTATTGTCCTCTGTGTCCCCCCCGGGTTTTTTCACTTCCTCTAGACAGCACTGGGCCTTGCTGCTTTAGGGGTCAAACAGGGCTGACTCTGATGCTGAGCTCAGGGGCTGCTCAGTCTTGAGTGTTTGAGACAGGGTTTTAAGTGGCTAAAATCATCTAGAGGTGAATAGTCTGTGTGTAAGGACATGATTTGAGTATTAGGTTCATAATTAGTTTCTATTCAATCTAGTTGACTCATCGTTAAAACAAAAACAAACAAAAAAAGATAATTTAAGAACATTTTAGAACATACCGTCTTATACTATAACATCAGTAATGAGATGCATGTCATGTCTATATGACACATGTAGATGCATATTCATAATCTGCACGCAAACATCTGTGTAATGTATGCAAATGTGCATATGTAGGTGGGCGTTTTCACTTCATATTGCAAACAGCTGTCCAACAATACCTTCATATTGTACTTTACCCTCTGCTGCACCAGTGTGACTTCAAAATTAGAAGAGTGACTAAAATATACACAAATGTAGAATTAAGTGTATTTTAATCTGTGTTGATTAACTCAGCGCTGCCTCGAACAGGCCCGTGCTGCTGCTGCTGATGTACACTCTTGATTTGAGCACACCTAGTGGGCATGATGCTAATGCGGTGGCTGCTTGATACAGTCAGTCGCAGTTGTCATGTTGCTCCTGGCTCATCCATCCTTACCTCTGACCTGGGATTAGCACTGGATTAGCACTCTGCTTATGTGCATAGCAGCTACTAAATCTGTATGTGATCAATTTGCATATTTTCCAGGGGTGTTGTGTTGAATGATAATACAGCGATAATGGAGGGACTGCAGAGGCATCGTGTTCTGCACTGTTGTAATTGGCCCACATACGGGATGGAATTTACCACACTGTAGGATATATTTCAACCTGCAAGACATTAAGGCTGAACACACTGTGAACCGTTCTTTGGATGAGGTTGGCACTGATGATGAATGCTCATGCAAAATAAACTTAGTTGCATAAACCTAGGGAGAGACGATGACTGCATTCATAGACCACAGTGACCAGGCTTTAATTTAAAAACGTACCAGGTATCATAGAAGGTAGAACTGGATTATATACTTCACTTCGTCTTTGAATTGCTTGCACTGCGAGATTTATCCATTTTTGTGCTTTTATGAACTCTTCTTGCACACATTTAAAACAATTATAAAATAGTTTAAGAAACAATATAATCAAGGCTGTATTACAAAAAATATGGTTTAAAGGTCCAGTGTTAAGGATTTAGTGGCATGTAGAAGTGAGGCTGTAGATCACAACCAACTATATCATATTGAATATCGCTCGCCGTCAAAGTGTGGTGGAAAAACACCAGTGCTTTGTTTGTCCATTCTGGACTACTGTAGAAACATGGTGCTTCAAAATGGTGGAACAGGATTTGCTCTGTCTGTAGATATAAAAGGCTCCATCTGATTCTTATTTTGACGTATTTATACAGTAATGGAAACATACTACCGTCTGGAATAATATAATCAATCCATTTTCTGTAACCGCAAAGGATCGCGGGGGCTCCCAGCTGACTTCCCAGTGGGGTACATCCCTGGTTCATCACATGGCATATTATCTTCCAATTCTGCTTATACATCCTCTATGTGGACTTGTAAGGACCAGATATTGGTTTAGATCATATCACTCTGACTGTACATGGGATTTACAACTCTGTTTGTCCATCCCTCTCTCTCTCTCTTCTTTCTGTCTTGCTCTCTTTACACTTTGGCCCTTCACAAAAAAAGAGAAAGAAGAAAGAAAAAAACCCACTAATACGGCGCTGCCTCTGTGAAAAGCCTTATCAAAGAGCACAAACACAGCAGTCAGACTCAAAATACAACACACACACACACATACACACAATGCAGTCAGATGAATGGCTCCCGCCACAACACAATGGTGCTAAATTAAATCACTGATGTCAGAGTTGCCAAAAGCCCTCCCCTCCCACATCACTCACTCACACACATGCAAGGACTGACTAATAAGGACCTCTTTGTTTGCCCGTGTAATGTATTCTGGATCAGGTGATATCAGTTGGGGTTGGAAGGTGTGTTTGGTCAATTTCAGTTCATTATGCAAAACAGCATTGCAACAATTGTTCTCAAGGTACCCTGGTACGATTACTGAATTAATAATTTGCTCCCTGCTCCTCTTCATATCTTTTTGTGTCCTTTTACTCAATAGCATCTTAATTTTCCTTGATGCCTGCTTTACATCAGCTGTGTCTCAACAAAGGGTTTACGTGGAAACGCATAAGGGCAAGCTCATACAATCAGCATTGATTATCACAATGTGGAGCTATGGTGGACATAGAAATGCCCTTTTTTGGACTTTCTCCAGTTTAGGTCAGACCTGGTATCAGGTGTTGTTCGCAAGAGAGCGTAAATATAGCTATTATTTCCACCGCTACACCCCCACCGTCCCTGCTGCTGGCGGCAACCTGTCGAAGACGAGCGTGTTAGCAAACAGGTGGCAACATCGGTGTCACTCAGGCGTGAGCAGCCTCAGCTGAGCTTGTCAAGGCTGGTACTTTCATCTGTGACCTTACAAACATACGCAGAGGCGCCGAGGTTCTGAACTCAACTTAACTCACTCTGATGGGAAAGGTGACCAGTGATAAAGTTGTTCTGACTGATAGAACTTTGCGGCAGCTCAGTTCAGGGTTAGACCACGACCCGTCAGAAGTAGTCAAGGAATATCATCCGTGGGGGTGCTGAGGGAGAGAGTGAGTGGGCCCAACTGTGGCTAGTGTGGGTACAAGGTGTTCATGAATTTAGTGTTCTGCAGTGAAACAGAAAGGACAGAAATGATCATGGAGTTAGAATAATTATTACCCCCAGCTCCAATACAGCCATCTATTCATCATCCATGACTGCCGATCCTTTGCAGGGTTGTGGTGGTTGCATGATGACTGTCTTACATTGGGGAAGAAGTGGTGTATACCACAGACAAGTCAGCAGTCGATCACTAGGCTGACACACATATAGACAGACAACCACGCTATAACAGATCACACCTATGGCAATTTGGTTCCACCAAATTTGCATATCTTTTTGAATTGTTAAAGAACAACTGGAGCCCCCCAGAGGAATCCCACGCAGGTATAAAGAGAACATGCAAAGCAGTAATAACTAACTGCATCACCATGCCACTCTCCAATACATCCACCAGCTAGAAAATAATATAAAAGTGCTTGTACTGTAGAGACAAGACAAGTCAGCTGAAGCACATATCAGATTTTAATGTAAAGGATGCAAATCTGAATTATCCAGGTAGATTTATCATCTTGATGTCTGAGAAAACACAGCCAAGGAGTTATTCTTATCATTCCACATGACACTATTGTAGCATAGCTGGGAGCCTCATGGGGGTACCAACTGTAGAACCACCTGTTTTTAACACTGCATGAGCTAAATCTACAGAAACATTGTAGTGAGCACATCATATGACTGTGTCCAAGCATGTTTTCACATAAAGACATTATGACCTTTGCCTGTCGTATGTGATGTGTCGGGTTGGAACATGCAGTGGCACCTGGCTGTTAGACACCTTCCCAAACCATCCCCACCCAGCAGCTCTCAGTATGAGTGTTACTCCTGCATGTAGTCACACTTTGCAGCTGTGAAGGGTTCTCCACATTAAGAGGGAGGATGGGACTCCTCCATAAAGCAGGAAACAGCCGTCACCATGGATACTGATAGACGCATTGCTTGCTCAGCTGTTGGCTCATTTCATGCCATGTTTACCTGCAAATGCATTACATCCTTAAGCAATAAAACCGAATCAGTGTTCTATACTAGGCTTACATGTGTTCTTTTTTTTTTATTATTTGATGCCTGGAAATCATGCAAAAATACATCTAGGGACAAAATGATGCTTTTTCTCCCATTTTTATTCTAATGTTACCACATTTTCTTAGATTTTTGTCTAAATCCACTATGAAAAATGTAATCTAAAGAGACTGTGGCATATTTATCAATGTTTCATATAGCCTCCTTCCACTGTGATGGGATGGTCTTTAATATGGCGAACCTTTAACGCTCACACACACACACACAAACAAGAGACGCAGTGGATAGGGCGAGGGTGCACTGGAAAGAATGGGACTGAGCCTCCGTCTGTCTGCTTGTCTGTCTCTCCACAGACACAACGCCGCAGCATCCCAACATCACAAGCATCACCAGGCGCAGTGGAGCAAAACCTACTATGTGTGCGTGAGAGGGAGCGAGATCGGAGGGAGGGAGTGGAGGGAGGGAGGCGTTGTCGCTGGGGGCAGATGAAAGAAGGAGTGAGAGAGAGAGAGAGAGAGAGAGAGAGAGAGAGAGAGAGAGAGAGCTGGCAAGGTGGCGGGATTTGTGTTGAAGCCTCTGCTCTGTCAGACATGCGCAAGAGCGTCAGCAGCAGCAGCAGCACCACCACCACCACCGACACTGCGCTGCGTTTCCGCCTTGGCTGAGCGGCGCACACAGCCCGAGAGGGGAGGGGAGGGAAGCCGAGAAGAGACGATCGGAGCCACCGAGACGCATTGGGGCACAGCACAGCACAGCACAGCACAGCACAGCACGGACTCCGAGCAAATTACACCGACGCACCAACCATCCCAGCAGCAGCAGCAGCCCGTCATCCAAATTTTACACGCCAAGAAGCGACCTGTGCGGTGCGCGCCAGAGCACTTCCAGCATGGAGACTGCGCTAAAAAACAAGCAGTAAAAATGTGAGATATACAGAGGAAATCAGAAGAGAGAGAGAGAGAGAGAGAGAGAAAGAGAAAGAGAGAGATAGAGAGAGAGAGAGCGTATGTGTGTGTGCGTGTATGAGAGAGAAAGTGGCTATCCCCTTTATCTATTGCGGGTGATCTCAATTCTGTGCTCTGCAGTCTGAAAATGAAGAAGTTCAACATCAGGAAGGTGCTGGACGGCTTGAAAGAGGTGTCCTCCTCCACCCCGTCTGTCCAAGTGGGGCCACAGGAGAACCATCTGATCCAGGAGACCATCCAGTCCGATCATTTCCAGCTCTGCAAGGTGGGCGAGCCTGATTTATTATTATTATTATGAATATTATGAATATTATTATTATTATACAGCTGTTTTTTTGCCTCCCTTTTTTTCGGACGCAGTCTTCTATTTTTCATCATTCACAGTTTGCACTGCGCTTATCCCATCTCAGGATACAGCAGGTGTGAGGGAGCACCACACAATAAATGAATCAATGGGCATCAACGCATTTTGCTCTGTAGTCCTCTTCTTCAGCAGCTATAAGAAGCGTCTGCTGGGTGAAGGTTTATTTTAACATTTAGGAGGAATCCTTTCCAGAGAGAGAATCATTAAAGTGCTCTGTGCTTGTCCAGTACATGGTCTATAATATACCTAACTACACTGCGCATACTGTACGGCGAGTGCGCTCTGGCGACTAAACAATAAACATGATTAAGTTCCCATATGGTTGCATGAAATCATCAAGCCAGTCATTTATTTCTAATATGATAATACAGTGTATTATGCTCTATGGGGGAAAAAAAACATCATGCTGTATATGTGCTTTCATATGAACTGTCATATTGAGGGGTTGGGCCAAACTGATCCCCTCTTGCATAATCTGCTGGGTTTGGATTAGCAAAACAGTGGTTTCTGCTTGATGTGTGTGTGTGTGTGTGTGTGTGTGTGTGTGTGTGTGTGTCTCTTCCCCTTTCTGCTTTTCTTTTCCTCGCAGTGTCTCTCCATCCCCTTCTTCCTTCCCTCTCACAGACACACCTCTCTCTCTCTCTCTCTCTCTCTCTCTCTCTCTCTCTCTCTCCTCCTCTTTCTCCCACACACACACATAGACATGCACTACTTTGCCCCCAGATCATTGATCCAGTGGGGACTGATGGCGCCTGAAGTGATTGTTTGAAAAAAAAAAACAAGGGCTTGCCCTCCTCAGTCTGAATCGGCCACAACAATGCATTGGGTTAATACACACTCATGCAATGTTCATGATATGTATTCTACAGCTTAGCCCACTACAATGTTAATTCAGGATTTTCCCAAGTGTGTATTAATGGTTTTTATAGACACCGCTGTGTGCTTGCTATTGATTTCCCCGCATATTTAACCTGCATGATTGTTTGTAACAGGCTCGTTTGTGGATTCTTTCGACGCTTTTTAACTGTAAAACTAGTCTAATCTATCAGGTATTTATAGGTTTTGATAGTTTCCTGAAATCGAGTCTTGTGTAGTTGTGTTTCTTAAGGTCCACAGCTACCACAAGTCCATTGTTATTGATAAGCGTCTTTGTATTTTACATGGTAGAAGTCTCTGGAAGTCTTAGAGACACCAACAACTAACCAAACACCAACATCAGGTGTAGATGTACAAGGCTAAGGCAGATTAACTTTTTTAAACTGGGCTCATCTCAACAGCATCAGGAGTAATGAGTCACAGTGCCTGAAGTCATAAATAGAAACTAGATAACATAATCTAGAGTCAAGTCAACACACTGGAGGACTTAGGGGATATTGTGGTTTAGTGGCTAGAAAAGACAGCTCAGAGACTTCAGGTTTGACTTACACTATACAGCCTTAATACTGTATATCTATCAACAGCCAGGCATCTGATTGAAGTCTCTTTGAACAAGACTTCAGCCTCCTTCCTGCACCTTTACTGTCTGCGTGGACACAAACTCTGTGTACGCTTTCTCTGTGAGGAAGGCAGGTGTCTCTGCTGCACTGAGTGCTTCTTATGTAACGTGCTTTAGCCTTCTGCCGCTAAGCAAACAAATCCAACAGCCCACCAACCGGCTGACTGATGCCATAAAGCTTCAGTCGTGCACACGCGCAGACACACGCGGCAAATATACAGAGGTTGATGACCTGATGTAATACACACCAATGGAAGGCCCAGCAACAAATCATATCATGATCATATCAAATCACAAACATGGAAAACACACCCATAAGAAGCATTTCCTTATGGGTGTGTTTTCCATGTTTGTTTTTTTAATTTATTTCTAGACTTCAGTGTAATCACGACCTCATGTGGGAGGCAGTGAGAGAAGGAAAACGAGATAAAGAGAAAGGAATGAGAGAGAGGGGAAATCTCAAAATAGGCCCGTGATTATAAAAAGCTAAAAAGCGAAGCCAAATATCAATCGAAGGACAGGGTAACCATTCATAGACACAGTGTTTGTTCTTCTTCTTTTTCATTTTCTCTTGTCTTCGTAATTTCAGGCTTTGCATTTCTGTTTCGTAACACTTTACACGTCCATCTGGGACCTTTTTGTTTACCAAAAATCATGTGTGCGCCATCCTTTGACACAACAACACCCTTGCTGTAAAATGAACTAACGCGTTCTCTTTTCTCACCTTCCTGCATAACTCTCAGACTGTCCGTCATGGCTTTCCCTATCAGCCGTCGTCCATGGCTTTCGACCCGGTGCAGAAGATACTGGCCATCGGGACCCAGAGTGGGGCTCTCAGATTGTATCCTTTCAGTTTCCATTGAGCTGTTATAGGTTGCTGTGGCCTGTCGCAGCTCCTTTGGGTCCCTGCATCCCTGTGAGGCAGCAGCAGGTAAGTGAACAGATGTCAGAGCTGCCAAGTCAGATGCTGATGTAGACTGGAGGGGTTTTTAGGATATTGTAGAGTATGTTGAAGAGGCTTTGGTAGCAGTCATGGGTTGTCAGTCTCCAGATGTTGTCACGTGGTAAGATAATGCGTAAACCAAAGTTTAACTTAGCATTGCTGCATTTTATGTCCTTTTACGGACATTGCCTCACTGTTGCACTCTTACTCGTACAAGAAATGTCACATTTAGCCACGTATTGAAGTATGTGCTGCAATTCGGTGGGAGAATTAAGTGGTGGAGGTAGCTTGTGTCGGCTTCCTTGCAATATGAAGACATTTACACAAACAGGGACAACAGCTTGTGATGAAATGGCACCGTGGGGAGTCGTATAGCTTCAGAGAACGCCCGCAAGCTTGCCTGTGTCAGGCTGCTTTTACAGGTCCTCCATGTGTTCTCCTGCCTGTCCGACAACCTTTGCCAGCTCATTACGGTGTGATGAAGAGCTGTCCGCCTGGCTGTCCCTCGTTCCCCCGCTTGCTGGCAGCTATGGCTGTGAGTCAGTCTCATTCACCTGTGCTGGAAAGGTGAGACATTCTCAGGCAGAGGAACGTGAGCATAGAGTCTGCAGAGCCATGTTTACAAGAGCAATAAAAAGCCAACAATGTCCAGCGCTGCTACCTTTAGTATGTTTTCTGCTTCTTAAAAGCAGAGTGAGGGTGTCAGAAGGGATAATGATGTAGTACTTTTCGTGCAAATGTTCAGCAGACACCACAGATGTCTTCATCCAAAGCAAAGCAGATTCTGTGAATGGTACATGCGTATTAGAAGACAGGAGATCAAATCCCTCATCTTGTAGAGGTACCATGTCAGGGATGATGCAAGAACTGGTGAATAAGCTTAATGGGGCTTACGTCTTACTGGCTGGTACATTGCTCCTGTGAGCTCCAGAGTGGGTAAACTCTGTATGTATGAGAAAAAGCTGTCCTTGTGGCGTGAAAGCAGCCTGTAACCAATCAGCTTAGAGATCAAAAATCATTCTCCCTCAGACTACGCTGGGTTTGGGGGGGAGATGATCTTGTCAGACGGTCCCTTCTGGCTGAAATTGGTCACTTTGAAATTGAAAGAACAGAGCAGTGTCTCTTGTGTTTGTGTGATGTGCATCAGATAGTCTTATCTGAGTCAGGGGAAGGGTCGGTTTTGGTTCTCTTCCTGTTGCTGTTTAGTCAGCCCTGCCTTTTTATCTGATAATGACAAGGCACAAATGAGGGGGGCCATAATGGAGATTTCATGATGCATATTTTTTTTTTTGCATTGCCGTGCTGCAACCTTCTAGCAGGTGACATGTTTTTGAAACCCTGGGACTTCTGCGCTGATACACATCTATGCCCTGGAAGTTATTATTTTTGCAGTTAGTGGCAGCTCGCAGCTATCGGTGTCTATGCATGTTTGTGTGTTTGTTTGCCTGGCTGGCCTGCTAGGACACTTGGCTGCACCTCTCTCCCATGGAGGATTACAGGAAGTGGCAGATCAAGGGCCTCAAGTCTGGCAGCGTGGCAGAGGACTGAGAATTACAGCAGGAACACAGGAGGTGTGTGTGTGTGGATGTGTACATATGTGCGCACATGTCTGTGCGCATACGTGAATCCTCAGAGGAGACGGCTCATCCCTCCGCCCATAAAGCCAATGACTAATGTGATCCCCCCCCTCTAAAAAACTGTCCCATGTTTGATGCTCGCCACTGACTCTGCTGCTGCTGCTGCTGCTGCTGCTGCTCCCACTGTCCAGCTGGGAAGATGACAATGTCCCTTTGGTGTTATCTGGAGGAGGGGAAAGAGAGTGAAAAGAGAAAGAGGTTGGCGGGAGAGCCGGCAGAGAGGACAGGCTGATAGATGATAGGGAGCAGTGAGAGAGAATAGATAGGAAAGAGTGGGGGAGACAGGCTATCCCGTGCTTCTAGATCTAATGGCCAAGAATAGAATCCTTATTGATCTGTGTGTGGTAATGCACTGAGACAGATATGCCCAAGTGCACACACACACACACACACTGCTGTCAATTGTTTTCTACAAAATATCTCAGCAGCGAAAAGAAGTCATGAGCATTTGGAAAACAAGTTTCACTGTTAAAGCAGTCCATTAGGTCTCAATTGAGTTACCAGCGTAACTTCAAAAATAAGCAAGAAATCTGTGTTCTAAATGAAAAAAAGCTTCCATGATGTTGAGTGTTGAGTATTTGAAGGAAACTTTCTTACTTCCTTGTTGTGTGTGTCCGGCTCAAAATGGTGGAGCTGTTAAACGAGGTCAGCGGCAGGTTGTTGACAGAGCGTCGGTTTGATAAAATCAACAAGAGACAAAAAAGGTGGGGCTAATTCAACATAATGAGCTCGCATCCGTGTATCAACCACATAATGCAACGATGTTATGAACCTTCATCAGAGCTGAACAGGATGTTAATTGAGATCCATCTCGATGAAAAGATTACATTAACCAAAGCGTACACTCTAATCTGAGGGGAAACACGTCCTACAATGTAACCATAAAAATAAAAAAAGTATGTGCTGGACTTTTAAAATAACTGATTTAAATATTTTATGGTGTGCCTAATAATTTTAAAGATTACTATATTACTGCATGTTGGTGACAGGAAATGAAGTCTCATACAGCAGGAAATACTGTCAACCTGTAGGGCGGGACATGCAACCTCAATAGTTGTTGTTGTGGAAATTTTAGACTGTGTTATTCAGGCAAAGTTCTTCTTCTCTGCTGCTCGTGTTAAAATAACAGGAAATAAGAATGTGTCGGGCGGTCTGGCGTAATTGTAAATAAAACATATTATTTCTCACACTGCAGTGAAGCAGTGGTATTGAAAGACCCAGAAATTGTACTTTTAATAACCAGCTCTTCAGAGTTTGGAGAGAATCCATCTAGGATGTAAACAAGAGTTGTTCTCTAATAGAAAAAAAAGTCACCACACTTGATAATTGAAATTGTGTGTTAAAGGCAGGCATAATATGGGTGGAAACCATTTTTTCAGCAGTGTGTAATGGGAGATTCTGTCACTCCCTGATTGAAAACAGTGCTCGGGCCTTATTGGATGATTTTTTGACAACATACTGTTATCAAACTAGACTCATGTGTATGTGTATGTGTTTTTGTGTGTGCATCTATTTGCTGGGTGGTCTGCAGCTCAGCGTGCAACAATGTTGCGGCTCACCTCTGTGGAGAGACGGCTCTTTACTGGTGGTGGCCAGGAGATATGGCAGCACTATAACTCAGAGACTCCCTGTGAGCCAGCAATAGATCAAATTGTCACTCCATGCTCTGCCAGATTATCTCATCGGCAGGCGCAGGACATCATAGGACTCACACACACACACACACACACACACACACACACACGAACCGAGTTATTATTTCATGATGACATTGGGAGATGGCAGAGCTAACACACACAATTGTGTTTTCACACATATGCACACACACACAAGACTTATACAAATGTTAGCTGATGTGTAACATGTAAATTCTGTATGTTTACTCACTTAAACAGAAGGACATGCAGACAGATAATTGTGTACACGTTTACAGAGATAACTTTGTACACACATACACGCTGCTTTGCAGTAACTGCCGTGACTGGCAGTGGTCCTGTGCAGCTTTTGGTCGTAGTACAGATTGACTATGACATATCTTCATCGTCAATCTTCCTTCTGACTCACTCAGTAGCCTTCGAGCTTTGTCTGCAGTCACAGGAGAACCTTAGCGAGCCATGGGTTAGTCCTCTGACCGGACTACTGAACGGGAATCATTTTAAGTGTTAAAATAGAAATCCTAGCTCAGCGGTAGATGTTGGAATTTCATTGTACATAAAAATGAAAGTGTTCAATTGTAGTTTACAATCACTGGAGAGCTCCACGCTGTGTGCATACTTCTCTTTGTGAACAGACCTTGATGGGATTTTCAATGTATTTCGATGTATGTGAGAAAATCCCAAAGGATTCTAATGTGATATGAGCTCTTGTTTAACAGAGCAGCTCACAGCCTCAAACAGCACACTGACTGTATATAATTTATATGTCTGTGATGTAATGGTAATGGCTTTAGATAGTAAAGAGTGATTACAGCAGTGATGCTCCGGCTTCTTTATTCTGCATGTCTTCAGAGAGAGAGAGAGAGAGAGAGAGAGAGGGATAGTAAATGTGAAAAACTGCTTGCGTCAAGCTCTCTTTCCAGTTTAGTGCCTAAAGAGTGCAGGAGCTTCTTTTCAGGTCACAGATCATTTGTTTATTCATTTATTCTTCTATCTGTTTTGTTGCGTCTTTATTCTCTTCCCCCCTCTCTTGGTTTCACCTCGCTGCGGTTGCTCTCTGTAGTGCAGACCAGGCCTGGGGTCGTGTGTTTGTGTGTCTCTGCTCAGTTATGCAATGTGCCAGAGCTTGGCGCAGCAAAGACGAGGCTGAATGAGACAGCAACAGTCTCATCAAAGGAGTTAAGCCGCCGCCGCCGCCGCCGCCGTCACTGCTGCTGCTGTGTTGCATGCAGTATATTCCACACATGTGATCAATACATGCATTTGTCTTCATTTACCATGTATAACTATGTTTCACTTGTGGTGACATCTATGAAAATGTATTGTCTGTGGTTAGTGGGTTAGCATATGGGGGATGAATGACTGGGATAGAGGAGAGGTATCACATAAAATCAAGAGGGATTAGTGTCTCATCCCTGTTGACCTCATTTTACTTTGTGGGACATGGATCGGGAGAAGAGAAAGACAGCTTCAAATGTAGTCATTGTATTGTATTGAGTGTGATGAGAGAGTTTAGTGCTCTATGTGTGAATAAAGAGCTGCCGTCATGGTTAGAAAAGTCAGATTGTGTCTGCCAGATGGTGTTTTAAAAAAAAAATGTTTGAAAGTAGAGTCCGTGATGAGGTCATCAGAGATGTGGCTTTCATGCTAGTTCAGCGCACATCAACTTTACACCATTACTGGAACAAAGGATGTGTGCGTGCGTGTCCGTGAATGTTTGTGTACCTTTTCGCCGTAGTGAAGTACTCTTAATCAAAGACCCCTTGTGTACTGGGTTTCATCTTTCATGCTCTCCAAAACCACTCAGCTTCCTCTGTTCTATCGCTTCTTAGAAATGGAAAACGAATTTTGCTGCATCAGTACCACAACAAATGTAGCTGCAGCTTCTCTCTGTCCAATATCCTGACAATGTGTCCCTGCTGAAGTCCTTTAGCCCTGACAAGCCCCAAATGGGATCTGGGTTTAGGATGATTAAAGTTGTGTTGCTCTCTTCAATAATTTAGTGTACATTTAACTCAAGCTTTTACTCCCTGTCCCTTAATACCTGCCAGCTCCTGTTTTTTTCCAGAAACGATGGTCCTGCGTGCGTGTCTACATGTTTCAGCGAGACATATGACTTTGAAGGTTATCTTTCAACCCTAACCAACCACTAATGGAAAAGCAATGCACAATGTGATATTTTTATTCACTAGGAAGAAATGTTATTAAGAAATCTTGATGACCTGGAGAAAGGTTAACAGCGAAAGCTGCTGTTGAGGATGAATACTAAAGTTTGTCAGGTTTTTTGGGCAGTTTTTATTTAGGATCATCAATTAATCAAAGTTACATTTAACATTGTTTAAGTTTAACACAGGAGGAAAAAACTAATGTTCAGAAGAGACCGTCTGCATACAAAAATAATACAAAAAACTAATTGTAAATTGGTGCATGAGTGTGTGTGTGTGTGTTTGTGTGTGTGTGAGATAGGGAGCACCAATGCCAGAGAGGTCACCAACTTGTGCACTAATTATTCCCAACAGACGACAGGCAACGGTTGAGTGGCTGATCGTAAATACACAGTGTCATGCCGGCTGGAGGAAATAAATTGGTTCAGATTTGTACACATACACTCAGAGGGCGTACCTACTGCACCGGTTGATGGTTGGCTCTATTCTCACTGCTTGTGGACGAGTGACAGTGTTTTGACCAGGCAAATTATATAGCGCCGGGATTGCTTGTCATAATGTTTTGAAGCGTTAATTAGGTAGCATTAATTGAAAGTAAACACAAAAAACAACCAAAAATTACTTTCAAACTCGACATTAAACTCGATGATGGATGCTGTGGCTCCAGTGGGCATCGTTTTAAATTTGTGTGATTACAGATGGCGTTTTTTTTTTAGTACCTTTTGAAAAGCATTATTCAACTTAGAAATCAGGAAACATTCTGAGATGAAAGTTTCCTGATTTCCTGCTCGTGACAGCTGATGGCGAGCACAAAAAACTTCAAACTTACCCGAGTTTCCATGGTCACACTGTACCGTGGGAAATGGCTCAAGAGTGATGAGTGGTTTGATCAATTCTTCTTTCCTATAAAAAGCTTTTTAGATGATTACAATCTTATTTTCATAGTTTTGGCCATCGTTCCTTATTTATTCATTTGTTAACTGATGCAGTTTGACAACACATCGACATTGCTAAAAACAGGGCGAGGAACAGGAAGTTATGCCAACTTTTCGGAAGAGAGAAGACGAAGGTGAGACAGTAAGACACTTCAGCCTTTAGAATATACAGACAGACTTTCTGGTTTAACGTTGACCTACTTAACTACTACCAAGCTGGATAACTTCCTTCATTCAGCCTGACATTTGTTTATTTTTATAAGTTATTCACTGACTTCATTCTCAGGCGTCAGGAAAGTCAGGCTGTCATAGGGATCGGTCGGATCAGTTCAGAGAAAGCAAATTACAAATTACTGTAAGTTGATTCTGTAGACTGAGTTGCTGCAACTTGTGCAACTCAATCTCACTCATTCTTGTACCCATTTTTCTAGTGGACATTGACAGTTTTAATCCTGCCTACAAAGCTCTGATTGGTCGAACTTTTCTCCATCCGGTGGAAACAACCTTTAATGGACGCAACAACGTGAAACCTATGAGTTACTGAATGTATAGGAGAGGTTGGTGAGGGTGCAAGCTACAGGGAAGCCAGATGGAGCCTGACTTCTCTGAAGCGTGGTAGCACAGCATCTTAAATTTCACTCCCCTTAATTTAGGGTTGGGTAGATTAGGTTTGATACGTGACCCTCACGTTTGATGTCTTAATTGTAAGAAAAGAGTGTGCTCATGTGATGGGTAACTTAACTGTTGTTGATGAGGACTTGATCAAGGATTTAATGCTCACACTTGTGTGTGTGTGTGTGTTTAGAGGCTGTTTTGTTGCCTTAATCCAAAATGTTAGCAATATTGTCATTGAGTACAAAATTACCATAACAAATACAGTAGAAAGTGACCAGAGGCTAAGCTGCTGCTACTGAAGTGCTGAGGATGTTGCTGATTTTATAACAATTTGAGATTTCAGCTCCATCTCCTCATTTTGTGTGTAGTACAGTATTCTTGGAAACAGATTTGCTTGCACCCCCCCCCAGGCCTTGGAAACGGTGACACACAGAGCTGCCAGTCTGTTGTGATTTATGACAGGCTTTACTTCACACAACTGCCTTTTCAGCATTGCCATTGCAAGGCCACTTGTGGGGATCATGTACCTTCTGTATCGATTTGCACTCATATTAGTCCTGGTCAATATGCTTCTCTACTGTAACAGTGCTGTCATGACCAAAGCGTTTGACCACTATCCAGTCCCCATACCACAAAGGTCCCTCATCATCAGAGTCATGTTTCTAAGGTAAATGAGTCTGTGCACCGCATTGGATTTCTTTGGTGTCTGACTCAGGAGTTAAGCTATGTGTATATTAGCATGTGGTAACAGGATGCCTCCTATTGATTTCAAATCGCGTCTGAGGCTTTCATTATCATGACACTTTGGTGAACTCCCTGCGGATTAAATGCTAGTACGTCTAAAATCACACGTTTTCTGTAAAAACTGTCAGAAATAAAACAACAAATGATCCCTGGTGCCTTTTGTCTATAAATAAGGACGTGTTGGGCCGATTGCCAAGCATAGTTGTTGTTTGTGACTTGCCCCGAGCAGATTACGGCATGTACGGATAGCTCTCGCTTGTCCGGTGATATAAATATCACTTCATCATACATGCTGTAAATCTAGCGTCTCAGTGAAATGTCACCGTCATGTATCAAATTAAACATGACAGCACAGAGAACTAGTCGTATGAGATCAATTTAAATGCATTTTTGAGGTTAAATGAGAATATGATGTCTTTCAATTACCTTCAGTGTGCACAGATGCATGTTCATCTGCAGGTCTTGAAGCTTTCTGTGAGCCCCGCTGTCTTGAGAGTGAATTGAAATGCAAAGTGAGGCGTAGTTTTTTTTTTGTGTAGGAAGACGTCATAACCGAACAACGGTTCCTGTTTATTCTCAAGGTGACCTGACTGACTCAACAGCTTCTCGTTGACTGAACACTGCTTTTGATGAGCTAAAAATAAGATGGGAATAAAAGAATGTCTTCCCAGGTGCTCCTTTGAATAGAACATGAGTGTCCATGGCTGACACTTGGTGATTTTGCTCGCCATTGTTTTTAAAGTGTGGAAGTGTGGCAGGGTTGAGTCTAAGTCTTGCTGTCAGGTTGGCACTGTCCCTGTGGTTCTTGTAAGGCGACAGGCTTACAGAACGCTGTGAAGAGATTCTGTCGTCTTGCTTTTCTCCGTGCCCTTCGTGTGACCTCTAGGTCTCCACAGGGCCCCACTGCTGACAAAACTGTACTCCCCCTCTTTTATTCTTTCTCTTACTTCATCTCTCATTGTACTGCATGCTATGCTTTTTTTTTTTTTTACAATCTGCTTTCTATAATTCACATTCCCAAGGATATAATTGTTTAGTTGTTTTAGGATTGTAAGATTTTTCTAATGGGATTTACTGATTTTTTTTTTTGTGTGTTGGTGCCTCCTGGTCCCATGCTGATTCACCATAGCTCATTATTTTTGTGTAGCTGCTGTAGGTAGTCTTCCACTCTGTCTCAGGGGGTTCTGCTCCCTTCCCATTTTAATGCATCATATGTTTTCTTATTATTTGTTTTAGTAACCTTCTCCTGTCCCAAGTGCCTTACTCAAACATAGAGAGGCTTAAGTTACAAGAGGTTACGTGTATTTTAATGTTCACCACATGCACTCCATGCTCTGCCACAACCACTGAGATAAATTACATAGAATTAATGAGCAAATATGTTTATATGTTATCTTTTATGTAACACATAGATAGTAATATGATCTTTATGTTCATTTGTTAATAATACACATTTGTGCAGTGAGGTGTGTCAGTACCTAATAAGCATCTATGCTATACATGTAGGGGTACATTATGATGTGATATCTGAAATACTGTGTACTAAAGATGGCAGAGAGAAAAAAAACATGATGGTTTACATAAAAAAATTGAGCAATGGCTGTGTGTCCACGTACGTACTAGTTTAAACTAGTTAACAGGTGAAACCTGGACTATTGGACATTGGCTGGTCTCTATAGTTTTAGTCCATCACTGTGTTAGTCTGTTTGAATACTACCTCTTTTACATAGTCTTATTTTCTGACAGTAAGGCAGGTCATTAGAGAACCATAAACTACTTCCGGTTTTAATTTTGAAACAACATTTCCTTGGAGTCAACCCTCCACAATGTAACAATATAAATGCAAAAATCCTAGTTCTCTGTGATTACAGTTAAGGTCATGCTAGAAACATATAACAATTCATCTCAATATGCAAATTTAAACAGTAGCTCATAATTAGGGCTTCACCTGAAGTCTGAATTTTCGTAATTGAATAATCTATTGATCGTTTTCTTTATCAATTAAATGTCAGAAAGTAATGAAAAAATATCCCGAACAAATCTTTGGAGCCCAGTCCAGAGCACACAAAACCATTTTTAATTTCATTTAAATATAGAATTATATAAAACAGAGAAAAGCAACCAATCAAAATATTTGAAAACTTGGAACCTGCAAATGATTTGTTGAGTTTCAAAATCAAAATAGTTTTTAAGATTAGTATAGGCCAGCGTAAAGGAAATAAAATTAGCCTGTCATTTGGTTTGAAGGCGTACAGGCGACAAACCATGAGCACCTAATGGCCATGGGCTGTGTAAATGGTTGGTTATGACCTTACTAAAATCTAGACGCTCTGTCTCTGTCTGCAAGATCCTGTGCACAGGTGCACACACACACACACACACACGCACACTCTCACACTCAAGCACACACAGAGGAGGAAAGACAGAGAGGTTCCCAAGGTACCAGACCTTGAGGAATTGCCTGTCACCGTGTTTGTGTGTGCTGTGATGTGGGTGTATGTGTGTGCCAAGGCTCTTGCAGACAGAGACAGAGCTGTATGTGATTCCAGCTGCATACATACAGTAGGTGTGTGTCCTTGCCAGTGGTTCGATATTTATGTGTAGTTAGCCTCAGAAAGAATTATGCAGCAAAATGTGCAGGTGAGCCGTTTGTTATAGCAGACACACACACACACACACACACACACACACACACACACACACACGCACACACACACACACACACACACACACACACATTTCCTATAATTTTATTCCTTCAAAGTGTTGGTCCCAGATGTAGTACTGCACAATTTAAGTCTGACTGTTCTATTTCATGCTTTTTTACCTTCTTTGCTAAAGGCTAATTTCTACATACTCAACTAAACCAACTCCAGCTGGAGAGTATTAGTGTCTCTGTCAGTTGTAGCTAACAAGCATAGACTGCAATCGTGCACATGTGGGTAATGTTGCTTATAGCGATATTATGGAATACGTACTATAACTAGATATTTCACTTGCTATTGTTTTAACAGTACTAAATCCCCTCAAGCTGAGACAAAGACTTCATAAGACTCATAAATGTAAGCTCGTGTTTACATTTGTGCACCAGCCCAACAAAGTGCTTATGATGTTTACCTTAAGATAAAATTTGGCACAGCCATTTGTTCCACTCGTGGCTATGTTCTCTCAAAAGAAATATTTCTCACAAAGGTGGAAAGACTGCTGAAGCAGCATTTTAGGAGTGATTAAACATTGCCCTCCAGCCAACCAATGAGCGGTTGGTGGGTAGTGGCTCTGTGCTAGGATACCTCAGTTGGACCACCAGATGGCTTGCTAAAACTGTGAAGAGTCAAAGAAAGGCAGCGAAAACCCTCCAAACAGGGAACAGGAGTTGGTCGAGACCAAAACCAGAATTCCTAGATGAATCGGTTGTAGAGTCATGGATCGGGTATCGGGAGACTTGGAATCGGTTGCCGGCTTCACACCCTTTTGGGAAAATCCACCAGGCCCGTTCGCAGCACATTGCGTGAGCGTGGCATATTTGGTCCTGGACTTTGTTTACTTGCTCAGATTTGGCCATTTTCCCGGTGTTTGTTCTTCTAAACATGCTTCTATGTGTGTAAATATGCTATATAGTTAATTAGTTTCGCTTTTGTCTATTTTTACGACCGGCAGGTTGCACGTGGTATTTTATTTTGAAAATCCAGGCTTCTCTCCAACAAATGATGTTGATTCAGCCAGACCTTTTTTGGTCCTTGTCTAAAAATACATTGACATGTGACTTTGTTGTTGTTCTTTTTATTTATTTATTTATTTTTGCCAGTGCCATAAACAGTGCATGGGGGTGTGTGGTCTTTTACATATTTGAAAAGAAAATATTGTACTGTACTACTGTAAGATAGTCACTTTCATAGAATTGGCTTCTTTATTTTATAAAATATCTACATTAAATATTAACCGTAGAATCAAATCGTATTGTTCTTACACTGAATCGATTCGTATCAAATCGGTCTGTAATAAAAATATATCGTTTTTGAATCGTATCGTAACCTGTGTATCTTGATGCGTATCGAATCGTTTATCACAGAGACATGTGCGACCTTATCAGCTGCACATGCAGAGGAAACAGTGATTCATCATATGGGATTCTTATGTAATTCGATTTTTTGGGAGAAATCTTTGTGTGAGTAAAAAAAACTGGAACACCATGATGCTCTCTTCTTGCACAGCACCCATTGACAAAGTGTGTGTGTGTGTGTGTGTGTTAAGCTCACCTTACAAATGATCAGTGTAAATACAGCTGAGCACAGGTTGATCACAGCCTCACTCTGGGATCTGCCATTTACTTTGTCTCCCTTGACTGACAACACAAATGCGAAAAAAGTTTCCTCAGCTCAAGAGGCAGGGCTCTAAATATCCACTCAGTGACTTAAGCCTCACTGCTGCCAGTCTGGTGATGCTTGAAAAAAAAAGCCAGTGTCCTAGACTAACTTTAGCCAGCTGAGGCTGTGATTCTGCCCAGGACTTGTCAAGAGCTACGCAAATCTCAACGTTTGCCTTTCTGGTAGCTGCAAAAATATTCATCCTCCTGTCGCTCCCCTGTAGGCTGCCCTTTAGCATGCTGTCATGCTGAGCGCCTGCAGGGTAGACAGACACGTGTCGCATGACGTGATGACTCAGGCTTTAATGCTCTGCCACATGGCTGTCATGCGCACAAACCCTTCCCCCCATCTTCGGCTCCCAGCCTGTTGGTGTGTATGATATAGGTCTATATTTATGTCCGGCGTTTGTGTTTGTGTGTGGAACGTGACCGGCCTTGGGCTGTTTTTACTTTTCCGTCTGAGTGAAGCAGAATGTGGATTATGTTGTGATGTACTGTAAAATGTGGGAGGGGCAAACGGGTTGATATAGATAACTGCTTGGTGAGGGGGACATATGGTGAAGGGGGGAGAATGTGAGAGAATAATAAGATGGGAATTACACTTCTGTTTGTCCAGACACAAATCTCTACGGTACATTGTGTCTGTTTGCTTCAGCATCATCCAGAGTGGGAGTTGGCAGACACAGCAGTAGGGATGTACGCTGCGTGAACACCAGAGTCTTCTGGAATAGCATTGACATGGTGCAAATCTTTAAAGATACAAATACCTAAAAGTGCTGCAGATGTGTCCTTGGTTTGTCATTCAGTGCAGCACAACTAGGCCCTGAATCCCTGCAGCTTTAGAAGACAGGAGGAAAAGCAACAGGCAGAGCGGAGGGGATGAAATCACTGCAGACTGACAAAGTTGCATCTAAGTTTAGAAAAGTGAAGAGGAGGCAGAGAAATTAGAAGGAGAGAAAGTGCGCTGTAGGAGTGCCTGCATATGGACTGGAGCCAAAGTGGTCGCAGCCATTCAGCTCTGTGACTCAGAGCCTTGTTGTTGCGTGGGCATGGGTTTGCAGAGATTGGAAAGGCAACAATTGGCTCCTGACCCACCTGTAATCAGACCGCTGTCCGAGCAGAAGCCACCACACATTTGGCCACTTGCCTTCTGTATGAGCTGGATGAAATGTCATGCACCCTAGGAGGTGGGAGACGCCCACTATTTTTCACCCAGTACACGGAGCACTGCAGATCCCCCCCCCTCTGTCTCCACTAAACCATATACAGAGCATCCTTTTGCTTTTATTTTTTTGCATTTCACTTCTTTGATTCATAACAAGGACAGCCTGAGGAGGAAAGGACAACCTTGCAGCTTGTGCATCACCACTTTTCATTTCAGTGATGAAGCAGCTAATTTGTTTGATAAGCCAGAAGCCCTTGCCATCTCCCAGACACCAGCGGGAGTGAATGATGAACAGGCAGTGCGAGAGGTCTCAGCTAGCCGTGCCACTAGGCCCCCATTAAGCCTCGATCGGGGTCTATCGGCGTGATTTCTCTTCCTGTCTGGTGCTTGGCAACGCTTTTGCTTTCACATTAGACGCGGGTGTCGATGATTGCTGATAACACGACGAGGGAAGACAACAGTGAGCGCGTTAACCCTCGCTGGCACTGCTGCAGACCTGACAATATTAGCATCCAGGGAGATAACACAAGCTGTTAACCCTTTCACTGACAGTCAAATCACACACAGAAAAACAAGTCTTTAATATAATTGGCTCTACTGTGCAACTCTGTAACCCTCCTCTCTAGAAGGAGTGTTTCTGTTATTGTTTAATACTAAAAATGAAATTGTTGGGGAGATTTCACGTTCAATCTCGCTCTCTGTAGGCAGTTCTGTGTACCGATCAGCAGCTGGCCCTTGTGCCCATTTTTAGAAACTGTTGCTGCATTGCCATGCATTTTTAATGGATAAGGCCAACACAGCAGCCTTTGTTTTTACTGTATGTGTATTGTGTGTGTGTCCTTTGTCAGTGTTTGTACGTGATGCTTGCGTTTGTGCTCTGTATGAGGTGCGTAGCTGAAGCTCCAGTATGTGGAGGAGAGCCAGGAACAAAGTGGTTGTGTACTGTATGTGTACATTTGGACGTGAGCGTCTGTTTCCATTTGTGTTTGTATATCGTTTTGTTTGCTAACAGTGATTTTAACACTAATGTGATGCGATAGCTTTGGGCCCCAGACACACTGCCTGAATCATTTTGAATAAGACCCGTGAGGCTCAGATTCCCAGAGGTCTCCCTATTAATGCTTCTATGGCTCTTGTGCATCTCTGCAAAATTAATTTGATGCTTGGCCAAAGCTTAACATAACTGGGAGTCCAAAATCCAAAAAGAATCGATTTTTTTTTGTTGGCCATTTTACATGAAACATGTAGTTGTTTTTGTTGTTGTTGTTGTTGTGAACATCCACCTTGATCCTGTCATGTGTGTATTCATTAAAGCTGAAATCACTTTACCTGGTCAGTTGTCACATTTTCGCTGCATGCCAACAATAATAGCTTAAGGGAGCATGCAGAAAAATATGTGTTACAGCTTTAATTAATCCAGGATAATATCATTAGCCAGTTCATGGTATGATCTTTTAATCCTCATCTGTCTTAGTTCTTTGAATGCAGCATACAAATAGATTAGTTAAACTTGAAAGTGGTAATCTTGGATAACTGCATGCTCCCATTCTGGAGTACAGGATGACTAGAGAGCCTGAAAACCAGCTCAGCTGTCACGTTAATGGGTTCTTTTTTTTTTTTTTTCGACATACGATTCTCTAGCACGGCACCATGGCTTAAAGACATTGCATGTTTTACTGGAGCTGGTTAAGGGTTAATAATTTAAGACCAAGGGCAGAATGTCTTATCTAAAAGCACATTAACTATGCGATGTGACTCTGGGAAGAATGAGAGATGATGATACGTAGCAGAAAATTGTCCATAAATCACATGCATATTCCATTTTGGAGTTACTGTAGTTGCCCTGACATGCCTGCACTAAAAATATTCCTGAAATAAATGTAAATATATGACCTGTACTCATGAAATCTATAGATCATAAGAAAATGATTTCAGCAGTGCCATCATTAAAACTTTGTGACATGCACTTCAATACAATAACCCTGTAATAGAGACCTATGACTTAAAGGTGAACTGGAGAGTCTCATAAATTGTCTCAAGTGATGTCACAGACTACAAAGAATCTGAGAAGTGAGCTTATCAGATCTCTGTAGCCTGATCTCAGCTTAATTTTATCAAAAGGATTTAAAGTCTGTTATTTTATGGTTGAAAGGTCACACAGTGTTTTGCTTTTTATGTGCATTTAGAAAAAAAATATAAATATAATAAATATAAATATTAGAAGCACCTAACAGTATAATGCTATCCAATAAAACTGATATAAAACTGAACAGTGTTTCCATTATAAACTGCATAAATCATCACTGAAAAAGCATCTTGTTATTTAATAGCTCCAATATCAGCACTTTGATCAATCCCATTTATTTTGAAATGCACCTTGACACATCCTTCCTGCTCACTCTTATTGCTGTGATGGAGAAATAAATTGCTACCACGGAAATGTCTATAGCACCGAGGGATGCTGGGATTGATAATGCATGGAAAGGAAAGGACAAGACAAATAGTGTAGATGCTGCAAATAAATCTATACACACACACACACACACACACACAGTGTGCAACACACTAACACAGCCGTCATCTGTCCTGGTTTCAAACAACAGCACCAGCACCGGTGCCAACACGCAGGAGTCACTTTATTGCCAGTCATGCATCTGCACAGCTCACAAACTGTGGTGTAGTCACAATATATGTTTGTGTGTGCTGAAGATCAGCCGTCATGGTCGGGGCTACCTAGCAGGCATCCTGGCAGAGCGATGGAATACAAGTAAAAAGGGCAGAGGAAATAAGAGGAGAGAGAGATCAGACAGAGAGGCGATAGAGATAAAAATGACAAAGATGGTACGATCGAGAGAGGCGGAGGGGCGACGGAGGGGATTAGTAGCAGAGCGAGGGAGGAAGGCGCTATTCCTTTTTTTGTGCTCTCACTCCTTTGCTCTTTTTCCTGTCTTCCTCGCGCATTAAAGGCACTTTATCTGACACACAGTGATGAAACAGAATACATCCTGACCTGTGTGTGTGTGTGTGTGTGTGTGTGTGTGTCCCATGCTGCATGACACATGTCTATAAAAAACACACACACACACATTCACAAAGCAGGGACAATCCTTTTGACTTATGTAACTGCGTTTGTTGCACTCACTCTAAACCCCTCCCTCTGAAGTCTTGTATATGGTGTGTGATGTGATTATATGTGTGCGTGTCTTCCCACCCTCCCATCCTCTCTCTTCTCTCTTAAACCTGTCTGTTGCAGGCACACATTTTTATATTGCACAGATGGGCGTGTGAGTCATCAAAGTGCTGTTGTTTAATGGAGTGCATGGTGTGTTTGTCTGTGTGAATGTGTGTGCTTTTTATTATTTGTCATTCGGGCAGTGTGACTTCCTTTCTGGAGTCCTCAGTTGTTTAATCCAATCTAATTCTTCACCTCCATTAATCCACAACCTCCCATCCCCGTCTGCTCCCCTTGCATACACCTTTGTGTGTATGCAGCCATCAGAGACCGGTTGAAATCATCACTGTATCACTAAAATGATAGATTTTTGGTGCCCGTGGAAAGTCCTTAACAAGCGTGAAATAGTCTTTTCATCCTTTTAAAAGTATTGAAATGACTTTCATACTCTTTCATACTCTTAAATCTATCCATCTACCCGGCTCTAGTACCCTTTTTTAAGCCATTGGTCCTGGCCGGGGTTGCAGTTTTAATATATTTAAAAGAGGTATTATTAGGATTAGAGGATTATTATTATGATGATGTCGGAAATTGATGAAAAATGCCCAAAAAAAAAAGAAAAAAAAGAAGAAAAAAAGTGACGTCATCAAATTGCTGGTTTTGACTGAAATTTACTTAGTCATATGACACGATACAAAATTGCAAAAGAAAGGTAATCAAATGAATCAATAAATCTCTATTCAACAGACTCAGGGCAAATTAAATTGCGTTCAAATATTGATTGATCATCGAGCAATGATTCCTAATGATTTTGGTGACCCTTTGACCTTTAGCCTTGCGTCATGGTCAGGTGACATGAATTTCATGAAATTTGCTATGGATGTACAAAGCTGTTGAATGATGATTGACAGCCTAATATAGTCCATAAATAAGTGGGCATGGACGCTAATAGAAGGGTCGGGACAAACATGGTCACGGCTCTGTTCTGTGCATTGGGTCTCTGCGTAGGTGTTGTGCAACATGCAACGTTCTAGGCAAAATCTAAAAGTCTTGATGAGATATACATGATGCGGACCCTCCCAGGTATGTAGACGATGAAAGTAAAATGTTGAGTTTCATGCTCCAAGAGATAAAATTTTTGGATTTGAATGTCCCTTTAACCTTTCTGTTGTGATGTTCAGAGCAAAGAACAGCAAAACACTATGATGATCATTCTATAACACTTTTTGCACTACCTGTTCATCGTTTGCAGAATAGCATCTCGCTCAAGGGCACTTCAGCTGGGACAGATGGTCACCATTACGGGGTCTAAAATCGTTTGTCCTCCAGCTGAAGGACATTTTCCTTACTGACTATGCCACCCTGCTGCCCTCAGCATGCATGAGTGTGTCAAAGATCAGGGTAGAGAGAAAATGCAGATGCTTCACAAACTGCAACACAGCAATGCTTCTTATGTGTGTGTGAGTGTTAGTGCATGCTACTTCACTAACAACCTCCAGTTCAGTACTGGGGATACTTGGCCTTCTGTCTCACATTAATCAAAGAGCAGAGGACAGCACTCCGATTAATATTTTATATGCTGCGTGACACTTTTGGCAAGATGCCCTTCTACAGTGTGCTACTGGCAAAGTGACAACCATACAATGTACCAACGGTGTGTCTAATTAGTCTTAAAGCAGACACAACAGAATTCATGCCAGCAGGGAGTGCTGTATGGATAACTCAATCCATCAGTCTGGATAAATCTATAGATGCTAGTGTTGAAGATCTCTCAGTGTCCGTGTGATGGTGTCATTTCTTTATTTCATTTAGAATATTTGTACAGAAACCAGCAATCTAATCACACGGTAGTGTGTGTGTGTGTGTGTGTGTGTCTGTGTGTGTTTCTAGCTGAGTTTGTCTCTACCTTTCATTCGACCTCCCTAACCAGACCGACAAACTTTGTGTTTGCTTAAGTAAATCATGCAAATTCTGCCCCGACCAGTTCTAGAAAGACGAGGTCCGTCCTCTTCTGCGTCACTTCTGTGCAATGTTTTTTTTTGTTTAACAGTCAGTTTCTCTTATGCACACACGCACATATACACACCCGTTTTCTGAGGTGTGAGTATAGAGTCATTCAAGTGTTACTGCACGGCTGGCAATATACTGACTCCTGCTGCGCTGGCAGCTTACAGGCACCTGTCCTTGAAAGTAGGACCTGGCTCTGCATTGGCTGGCACATTGAAACATATTAGAGGCCAGCAGTGGCTAATCTCCCGTGGTCCTACCTTTGAAAAGATTTGTTTGATATCAGTGCCAGAGGGTGCTGGTGTGTGCCTTTGTGTCAGGAGAACACACACACACACACACACTGAGTATGGTTCACTTTGATCGCTTTGAGATAGTGTTGGGAAAATGGTGCGAAAAGCTCCAAGAACATGGCTGTGTTGGTTTGTAAAATGTTTTTAGCTTTGTAAACGATACAATGCTCTTTTTAATGCCTCTGTTTCTCGCTCCAACTAACTACACCTGCCGTTGTACAGTTCAGTACAATACCTGGTGCTGTTTTAATTAAGATTAGATTACTGGAGAAAGCTCTTCAGTCCGGATGCATTTCATCGCCCTTTGGAGCTTAACACAAAGACTCATGATCTCGCAGTGTGAATGTGTTAAAGGTTAATTTGGCATGGAGTTACATTCTAATCAAACATTTTCCTCCCTACCACTTTAAGAGGGTAATACATAAAGCCATCTAAATGCATATGCTGGCTCCCATTCTCCACATCCATTATTCATAGACAGGAGGAAAGCCAGTCACAGACTTTAAGTCATGCAGTTGCTTGTGTCTTCCTGCCTGTGTCTTCTTTTTCTACATTTTTCTCCCTCCCTCAGCACACCAAACCAGATTATTTTCACCCTTGTTATTTATTTTTTTAAATGTCCCCCTCACCCTTATGGTGTCTTTTGTCTCAGTCCTTAAATCTCTCAGTCGTGTAAGGTAGACATTGATCGTAATTGGGTGGAGGATAAAAGCTTCACAAGTCAGAGACGATTATTACGTTTATATTTTGTATATATATAGCACCAGTATTTCATCCTGGCTTGTCCTTTTAATGCCTCGTCACTCTTGCCATCCACCATATCCGATAACAAGCATGTATCACTGTAAAACGTTCTGTCTACATGGTAAAATTGATCATATGTCCGGGAGAGTTTTGTACCAGCTCCTCTCACTGTCCCTGCTGGCTTTACATAACCTATTGTTTGGACTATTGGATAGTCTGTTTATGGATCTGTTTTCATAGTGAGCATGTTCAATATGTGCAAGCCAATGACAACAGTGAGCTGAATGTGCGAGGCGAGAAAGAGGAATGAGCTATTTGTGCAAAGGAATTACAAGTATCCCTTTGGAGACCTGGTGGGGCCAAGGTTCATGTTTCATTTATATCATAGCTTTTACTTGTTACATAAGAAATTAGAAGATGAAAGGCCTTGACAAACTAAAACTAAATTTAGTCTTTTATTTTAATTAAAGTGTTCAGGTACATGGAGTTATTGTTCCTTGGGTTTTGAATGCTCTGTAGTGAATAATTGGATAAAGAGTGTCATTGTCAGTATTTTTTCAGAAAACATACCAAGATATTATCTTGGTACCAAGATTATTAATTGCTTGCTCAAACTTTTACCAGTATCCTGTCTCATCTTCTTGACAGAAGTCACATAATGTGATACCACCATGAATCTTAAAGGTGTATTCATTAATATTCAGATGATTTCGCTTGTACTGACAAAAACCCACAAAGAACTTTCAGTAAACTCTGCAGTTCCCCTCAACCCCACAAAGCCTTTTAGTGTCTTTCAGCTCCTTGTTTTGGTTTTATTACCCACAACTTTACTGTTTTGTCTCTCGTCAGTGTCATTTTTACTAGCAGTATTTTGTTTTCAGAGAAAAAAAAGCTAAAGCTAAAGCTAAAGACAAACAAAGTTAGTGACAAGCCTAGGGCCATAGTGGAGCATTTTTCAAGTTTGTGGACCCCTAAACAGAGCCAAGAGGAAAATAACAAAAATATATACAGTGCTCTCTATATAATGGATGTATGATAAGCAACTGTTAGTTCAATCAACTTGTGACACTATTTAGTTTCCACTGCCCCCAGTGGAAACTCAAAAAGTTGGTTAATGCAGGTTCAACATTAAACACAGACCTGATCGCTACAGTACTTACAGTACAGTACCCCAAGTTTTTCTTTAACTTTTCAGTTCTTATTTATGACATTGGAAAGTAGAGAAAGACTGGAGAAGTAGTTCAGGTGGGATTTAAACTGAGGCCAGCAAGTGCACATGTGGCCCCAGGCGATAGACTGAACCAGCTGACTCTTCTCTGCTACATGATAGATGATATCGGTCATGTTTTCCAGCGCAGTACTATAGTACTATGTGTTCGGTTGTGTTGCCAACTTGTGAAGTTGTTTCCTCTCTGGCCTGAATGTTTCTCACACACAGACACATACAGGTCACTGTTTTTTTCTTTTCTTTTTACATTATCCTGGGTTGGTCCATTTTAGTTATGCCGCACTGAACCAAGCCGTGATGACATAGGTTTCCATTACAGTCACGCTGTGCTCCTGTGGACCTGCTTGGTAGCTGACACGAAACATTCTCCTCCCTTTAGCTTTGTCTGAACTGAAGACTAAAGAGAAAGCTGTGTCTCTTTTGTGTTTCAGCTCTCAGTACTCCTCTTTGTACTTTCACATATCAACCTTATTTCTCCATTTATTGACTGCTTCGAGCCCTATTGGAGCTCTAAATGATGAAAAAGTCTGACTGACCTTGTTTATTCCCAAAAAAAACAACATCCGTGAACATCAGGTGCTTGGTGGTTCATCGTTGTAAAAGTCTCGTCATGGGCGTTGTAACTGAAGCTTAAGCTACAGTAAAGATGGAAATCACCAAGGGCAGATTTGATGTAGGCTGCGGAGTGAGTCAAGAGTTTCTGCTTCTATCACAGTTCATGCTGTAATTGGCCAAGTGGGGTTCAGAGCGCAACCGTGTTAGCAGCAGATGGAGTCAGTGTCCTTGCACTCGTCCACGGGCCAGGACTCATGTTTAATACATAGTAACCTTGTTCCCAGCTGATTATGTGCACTGTGTGAGATATGAATGTAACAAAAAAACACACAAAACTGGTACTGGTGAATCCAAACATGTAACTTAGTTCGATTTGGTGTAAGATTATCTTCACTAGACTTATTTCCTGTGATAAAGACATACATTGCTGTTTCTGAATACAGGATATCAATTATTTTCTCTTCAAGTCAATTAATCATTTGCAGCCACGTGTCACTTGCGGAAACATTATTCTGCCTCCCTGTTGTGTTTAGCTCCCTCGCCTGTTGGAACGTAATCCTTTAACGGGCTTTGCATTGCTATCACAACAGCAGAACTTCTGATTTCTCTGAACACTCTGTGCTGTAAATGAGACCATTAAATGGTTTGATCGTTGCGGCAGCACGGCTAAAAATATCACACGTCTGTCCTATCCAAGACGATCAGGGTGAAGAAACGTCCAGGTCGGTCATACAAACTGAATATTTTAGTATTTCTGTTTTCTATTCATACAGTATCTCTCTCTCTCTCTCTGGTGAGTTCATTCACATCCTTGTTCTTCTGCCGCACTCTCTTTCTCTTCCCTCGTCCTGTCTCGTTCTATTTCACCCCTTCCTCACTTTTTTCCTCCCCTGCACCTCTCATTTTCTCTTCTATACTGTGCATGCTTCTGCAGGGAAGGGTTTGGCCACAAGCTGCTCTGCTGACTCAACATTTGTTCCCTCGTAGTTTACCCCTTTACTCCCTCCTGTTTCCCTTCTGTCTCATCCTTGCTCCCTTTCCACTCCCGCCCTCCCCTCCTCATTCCCACCTTCGATCCCTACAGCCCAGCCAGTGAATTTCCAAACCCCCCCCCTCAGATATTTGCCTTGCAGTGGTCATACAGTAGAGTGGTCATTCAGTGCTACTGCTAAAACTAGATGATGTCCGGGGTTATTAACACCCTACTACTGGGCAGAACTGGCCGTGCTCCAGAAACCAACAATTCACATTATCCCCACAGCAATGGGGTTACAATTTTTTGTGTATCACCACTGTGCTCGCCTCGCCTGTGCTAACCCATAGACAATATTTCTTAATGGAGCCGTGGATTCTAGTAAAACTGGTTATATAGCCCTTTGTGTTTAAGCATTGTGTAATCTTCACAGGCCAGCGGGGGAACCTATAAGAGCTCAGGAGGATTGTAGTTAGTGTGTGTAATATTTTCACTGCAATAAACTTATCCAAATCAGTATTCAGGTCAAAAGTTATCTGAACAGATCATACGTGCAGATTGGTAATATCATATTTTGTGGACGCATGGAACCTCTGCCAGTGCAGTCCTCAGCTATCTACCTGCAAACTTTAACAACAGGCCTCATTTTTCATGAGAATTTGGATTACTGCAATGTTGAACTGTGCACCTCAGCAAATGGCCATTGTCAAGGATGTCACTGAGATGAATCTTGGGGACATGGGCTCTAATAGATGTGTGTGTGTGTCTGTGTATTGCAATGCTTTCCAAGGTGAGTGCGTGGAAGCTGAGGCAGCGACAAATACTCAGAGGCCCCATCGTGGTTTAATTGTTTACCTGCATAATAAATCAAATGTGTCAAGGGAGATTATTTATACAAGGACTGTGTTAAACAAATCACTAGTTTGTTGAACTCTTGTTTTTTTCCTGGTGTGTGTCGCTGTGCGTCGGTGCCTGCGGATTACGTCTGTGTGTTATTTGCTTGCGTTACAGCGTGACAGTGTGCATGACGATCCTCGCGTGTTTTTTTTTTTTTTTTTTTTCCATGTGTGACTCTGATATTCATGAGGGAGCGTAAATCTCCTTGCACTCTGTGTCGCTGATGTATTTGTTGCTATCTGAATGCGCTGGCAGAGGGAGGGGAAAGGAAAACAAATTAACACAAATAAATCTCTGGGTCCCTTTAGAGCTACAATGTGTGTGTACATCTCTAAAAGTCAGAGGGTGAAGACCTGCATTCAGAGACCCCTTTTAAGCTTGCGGCGTGCACCAGCACCTTGGTAGGATGTTAGTCATTGTTCCTGCTGTTGCTAAGCGACAGCTGAAAACCTGTTTAAAGCACATTTTTTTGCTCAAGTTGAGATGTTTTCAAATTTTACTGACCGTTGTGCTGCTCAGCGAAAAAAAAAAAAAAAACCCTGCCCTGTATTGACCCTTTCTGTCCAGACCATGTTCATTTTTTCATCTAAACCAATAAAACCATGTCAGTGTTGTAAAGAGAGTTCCCTGGACATATAGGATATGTTTCTACAGGAAAGACAGAAAAAAAATACAGTGCATTGTTGATATGAGCAGCATATTTCCAAACTTTTTCTGAAGTGTTTGTGGCCAGACTAGGAGAAATGTCAACAGAATAATCTATTAATCAGCTGACACATTAAAAGCAGTTAGAACGTGATTTTCCCTTTTAAATTAGGCAGCTATTATTAAAATAATAATAATAAACATAATTAAATGTGCCAAGTCAGGGTGGAGCGACAAAAAAGGCTGACTTAAGGAAGGCTGACTAAGTGCCTGGTAATGGCCACAGTGCCGGTCCCTGCCCTGAAGGAATGGAGATGCAGCTCCCTCAGCAGCCTTTAGATTTGATGTAAACAGCCGCAGGCAGCCGGAGGGAGGGCAGGCGATGGTTGACGTGGGAGCATTCAGGCAGGTTGAGGTCAAGGTGGGCTGTAAGCATTATGGATGATTTGTAGGATATCACCTCCAGATGGGAGCTGAGTAATGTGTGGACAAGCCGCTGTGGCGGGGGTCTTTGCAAGATTGTCGTTTCTCCTGGCTTATTACTGAGTTGTTTCATTGCTTTTTTTGGCTTTTTAGGCTTTTTTATCTCCCCCTCTCTTGCTCACATCCTCCTCCATCTCCCCCTATTTCTTTTTCTCTTTTTCTTTAACTACTATTTTTGCATTGCCTCCCTTCTGTTCTTTCTATTCCCTGCCTCCCAACTTTCATCGCCTCACTGCTGTCTCTGGGTTCAGTGCAGTGCAGCCTGTTCTCCCGTGGTCCCGCCTCCCTCCCTGGCAGAGTGATGTATGAGTGGCTAGCTTTGACGTCACTCCATGCCCAACGTCATAGCAACTCAGTCCTCCCAGGCTTTGCTCTTTCTGGTGCCTTCTCTCAGTGCCTCTCCCTTATTTCTTCTCCTCCTTATCCTCCATTAATCACCTCTCTCTTCTTCTGTTTCTCTTTCACTTGTCTCTTCCTCTCTGGTATCTTGTCTGTTTTACTGTTTCCCCTGCTTCATTTCTTTATCTTGTCTTTCATTTTTCATTGCTCTGGCTTATGTACTCTGTGTTTTGTTTCTCTTCTTTGTCCACCCTCCTCCTTGTTCTCACCCTTCTGGAGCTTTCTATTCTCGTCTAAAGCTGCATCCTCTCCTCCATTTTTTCCCCCTGTTTTATTCATCCTGCAGACATACAAATATACAAAAGCATGACATGTTTGAGCCAAGCAGACAAGCAGCAAGCCAGCCCCTTTTTCTCATGTGAAATATTGACTCATCCCTATTCAATTACACTTATCAAGATCAACTCTATTCCTGGATAACGTGGTTTCATAAAACCCACAGTCTGTTTCCCACTGTACCCAGCCAATTCTCTCTATGACAACTTTGCTTTGCCAGATGCCCAGTGACTCACCTTTATTTGTGAGGAAAGTTGCCCGTAGCTTTGACAAAAATAAATCTAAGAGGAGCAGTATAAAAGTGAATTATCAGTCAATTTTGACTTCCAGAATAACTCTGGGAAATTTCATCAGACCTGACAAGACATAAAGCTGACCCACTTTTTGCTTCAGCTCTTTAGTCTTCCTCTCTTTTCTTGTCTTCTTGTCTTACTCCTCTTGCTGCCCGTGGCCGGTCTGCCCACTTTTAACGTTGGTGCAGTGTGGTGAGAGGGCCGCAGATATATAGATAGATAGAGACTTTGCCTGGTTAAAATGGAATGAGGGATGCTCTTGTCAGCAACTGTGACACATTTCCTACTGAGCCTGTCCCATGTGGATGGAGCCGAGACAGTGTGGAGTAACTCCGGGTCATGTTTGTTAAAACACTGGAAGAAATGTGACTGCGGCAACTGAGATGTCGAGGAACTTTTCTTGTAAAGTGATGCGTGTCATTTTAAGATTCAGGAAAGGTCATGTACAGATTTTTTGGCATTCTGGCATTTGTAGCGCTCAGATGAGTTGGATGGAACATTTTCGTTCAGCATTTTGGTATCACTTGTCAATCGCAGTGTGGTTAGAAATGTGACATCTTTCTTTGTATTTCCCATGGTTATTTTATTACAGACAAAAAATGTTCCCTGCATAACAGAATAACAAAATGAAATGAATCGCCTCCTCTGCGCATGAGGGTTTTTCAGCATGTTTTCCCCTAAGGAAATATTGTTGGAAAATACGTTCAATTAATAACATGCAGGCTAATGCACCTTCAATTTGTTTCATGGTTCATAAAAAAGGAGCACGTGGGAGAAGTTCTTTTTTCTTTTTTCCCCCAAACCTGACACATAGCTTTGGCGCGTAAACCCAACCAAGCAGTTTGCTTTTGTCAGAAAGCCCTGAAGGCCAACAAAAAAGTATGATCATGTCCATTATGGAGTCATTTCCTGTCTTTTCTTCTTGAATCATTGAGTATTTTGTAAATATTGTTATACCATGTCAGAAGCCAGTGATGTAAAAACAACCCACCGAAATTGAAGTTAAGTTATTTTCCAACCTGGCGTGAAATCGAGGCAAAGACACACTGCCAGAGGACACATGCATTTTTATAGGAAACACATTTTGACAACAGTGGTAAGTAGCTGCCCAGTGGCAGAGGTTTGCAAAAATAAATGTAAAAGCGTTCATACCCTGGATAAAGATTGAATTACCATCAAATATTGAGAGCAGCAGGAACGGCATTCAAATAAATAACGCAGACACACAGAGCACAGAGTATTACCTTTAAAATGGAGGTCTTTACTCGGGTCACACTATATACTAATGTAATGTAATGTTGTTATTTTTAAACTATCATTTAATGATGAGCTAATCATTTGCAAATGATTCATATAATTCAAGAAGCAATGATTTTCTGCTTTGTCATATCACCTTTGGAAGTATTAAGAGTTATTATTGTGTTTAATTAATTTTTTATTTACTTAGTGTTAATGTTAACGTTAAAGAAACCTTTCTTTAAAGGCTGACCACAAAGTTTTACTTTTAAGAGACATTTGTGTTATTAATATAACACAGGAGCTGCAAAAGCCTATACACTGAATGTTTGATTAATTGTTTATTAAAGACTGATTAATTGTCAAGTTACCTTTTAAATGTAAAGCGTAACCAAATTTCCAGAAAATAGGCAAACAAAATAAATGAATGTGTGTTCCTATTATAATGTGAATATTGGCTGCATTGAGATAAACAGGTGGTTTCATTAACCCGATGCCATTAAACCATTATGGAAAGAAAGAGCAGCAGCATTGAGATAACATAATTAAAAAAAATTCTCTCCAGTGGTGCAAAAACTTGTTATTTTAGTCACATCCTTTACAATCCCCAACACACTTTGGTGCATTTACAGTAGCATCTGGTGGCAACAGTCAATATTTTGGCTAATAGATAATGGATATTCAGGCCAAGTTTTCTCTTCTTTGTGTGTGCAACTTGAAGCTAAAGGTAATGGTAGCGAATAGGTTCAGAGATCGCATTTCTGCCAACGTTTTTTAACCTCCACGCAACCCGCTCAAACAGGATTGGTCAATACTACTCATAGTGCAAACGGAAACCGAAACACCAAACAGATACCAAGCCTGTAGCTTCTGCATTCGCAGTCAGATATCTGTTGATAGATGCTTTCTCTGGTGCCTTTTATTGTTTTTTTTTTGGATTATTTTCGCAGCCAAGCTTTTTCCAATATGATTTGTTTATTTGTTTTCACTGAGGTTATTTTATGTACAAATTGAACATAAAAAGAACTAAGTTACTTGTGGTAAAATTCAGTCCATGGCCAAAGTCTTTGCACACCTCTTGCAAGGCATGAAAGCTAAGTCCTCTCTCATTGGATTCAATGTCTTATTGTGGCCTGCTGCATTTTTATGATAATTATTATGGCAACATTCACTTGAAACATGAACAAAAGCCAGTTTCTTCCTCTTTGATGGTTTGAATTTTTCTAACCAGGATTTTTTTTTTATGATCACGTCTGTGTCCGTGTGTATGTGAGCTTCACGATAATGTGCTTGTGGGATGGCAGCCTCTCTCTCTTCAGAGAGAAGGCAATGTGAGCAGTTTAAAAAGCACAACCTTAAATCCTTCCCTCTCTCTTTCTGAGGCACTGGAAGATTTGGTTGCCAGGCAACATTCGGAAAGAGTTTTCAATTAATTCATTTTGAATTAGATGGACTGCACTGTTGCCAGGCCTAAACCATGCTGACTAACACCACGTGACAGTACCTGTGGTGTCGCATGTATGTAGGGTTATAGAGAAAAAGGCTCAGCAGCTTTCTGTGCAGGGATGAATTGTGTGCAAGCGTTACTGCGTTTTTGTTGTTTACGTTTAGTTCACTCTTCACTCCTTAATTTACAGAGCATTCATTAACTTAGTGCAGATCAGTCTCTCCACACTTTATGAAGACAAATAGCCAGCTCCAGTGATTAACTTCATGTGCAGGCAGTAATTCAATTGACACTTCAAGGTGGTAGACTATTTCTCGTGTTTTGGCAAACAGCTATAGCATGGGTGTCCCTTTCTCTCTCATCACTTTTCTTCTTCTGAGCTCGAAAGCAACATAAATAACATCATTAAAGCTTTTTGACGTACCGTACATTATGATCCGCGTTAACTGAGCTGATCTAAGCTCCGTCTTACTTTACTACTTTGACCTACATGTCACGTCAGCGTCCCTCTCCAAGTCTACGAGAATTAAGTCAGCCACAGTATCCTCAAGGATCACGGCCATGTTAGGTCAAGTGAAGAGAGCACCGGGGTCCTCCGTCCTCATCCTCTGACTGTGACAGTGATTTTGTGTGCACTGATGATCTGTGTTGCCTCTATCTTGTAGTTGCGGCACTTTGTCGTCTTTCATTTCTTACTTTCTGTGGCTTGACACTTTTGAACCTCCTCTGTAAGGTCCATTGAGGGAAATTATTTGAGGAAAATCTATAAATGAGTAAACGTTGTCAGTTTAAGGTAAAGGTGAAGATGGAGTTAGAATTGCTACAAACTTTCCTCTGCTTCTTATAGATCCCATGCGGTATTTGTTTAGGAGATGGTAACACCTCCAATACTTTTAGGGGGTTGAGTGAGGTCTTGAGGGTTTACTGAGGGTCAGAGAGGTGGCTGGTGATCATAAGAAGTTGTCAGCTTCCAGATGGTGGTAGCTACCATCATATATAGGAAAAGATAAAGATTATCATTGACTTGCTGTCGTCCTCTTGGCGTCATAGTTTAGGTCTGCTCAATCTTCCTTGGGGCTTACTGGCTGAAATCCAGTGGAGCTGGTAGATTTCTCCCCTGGTGAGGGCATCAGTGGCTCAGAGCTGTAGTCGTTTAATTACCTGTCCAGGGAGGGGGAGGGTGAAGCTTAATCCACCTGAGGAGTTGAGAGGCAGCTTTTCAGGCAGTATAGAGGCTACTGTGTCATGCTGATACCTGAATGGTGGTGGTGTTGGGGGGGGGGACTAGCATGTGCTCAGCTGGGATTTAAGACTGACTGTCATCTTTCTCTGATAGATCTGGAGTCTCTCAGACTTTTATGTCTTTCTCACAAGGACTTCGAGAGTGATTTATAGCACTAACTAGATGTTTATGATTGAATGGGTTCGATAAAGTTACATCTGCTACCCAGTTGATGCAGAACAACGTTGGTATTCATATGGAGTTGTGTTTCTGGCCATCTTACATATATTCGGTGAAATTCTAACATCTATTCTCATTTAGTTCTGTTCAAGTATCTGGCTCTTTAGCTGCTCAATGGTCTACTATGCTTGTTATCTTCAGTCCGAGGGACAGATGAGTTACAGGCTTTTGGCTAAAGGAGAAACAAGGCGTGTGGTGCTGGCTCCGTTGATGCGGTGGCTTTATTCATTGGGATGGTCACAACACACCTCAGGAATGATTACATGCATTACACCCTAATAAATTACACCGGTGCCTGTCTGGGGGCTGAAGGCGCAGTCTGTACTGTGGGAGCGGAGGACTTGATTATTGGTGTTTGAATTAGATTTTTGGGTGTGCTGCTCTGCTTGTTTGCTCGCTACAGTTGCCATTACCGATATGCAATGTTTTTGTTTTTTTTTCAGCGTAATGCTCAACTAAATGAATATCTTTTCACCTTAAGTCAGTCTTCTTGCTTTTTCTGGGCTTTCTATGCAGATGCATGAATGATCCTCTTGTAACGTTGGGTTAATCTGTATTCATAAGTCACTGCATGGTTCAAAATGTGTTTTAGTTGGATACCTCTGCAGGCAATTTACAGTAGCTAGTCATCACGCACACACACACACACACACACACACCCTTCTGCACACACACACACACATTAATGATGAGCAATAGTGTCGTCCCCAGGGTGTCACACCTCTATGTGCCCCCTGTATGAGGAATTACCACCCCCCACCTTATTCCTGAGAGTCATGTGAAGAATGAATGTATAATCAGTAAGCTCACCCATTCACTCTTCTCCAGGAAGAGAAGCTTATTCTCTCTCACTCCCTTTTCCTTCCCCTCTCTCTCTCTATCTCTCTCTCTCTCTCTCCCGCCTCCCAGCCTCCATCCTTCCGCCGCTCTCTGCCTGTTTTCTCTCTCCTCTGCATCTTTTATCGGAGTTGTCGATCTCTGTTTAACTGTATCCTCGCTCTCTCTCCCTCCCTGCTATTATTCTCTCATCTGCTCACATAATATCCATCTCTTCCCTGCTGATTCATTTTCTATATATTTGAATATCTTCATCCAACCCCTCTACATCCCCCCCCCCTTCAATCCTGTTTTCTTCCTTTGCTGCAGCACTGCCAATGTTCCCCAGTGCTATTTTAACTCGGTATATCTGTAGTCCTCACGTACTCCACACTACTGTTTCTGTATGTCTGCAATCATGTACGCAGTTCAGTACTTCCAAGTATTTATAAGCACCTGATTTACATATGCCATAATTACACATAAGTGTCTTTATTTATTCTAATATATTCATTTAAAATAAAACCCTGCCTGCTATCACTAAGCCCTATGATTGTACAGTAGGACACATACTGAGAATAAGAAATCTGATTCTTAGGCATGCGGGGAGTCACAAAGGGTGAAGTCCTGCTACGTGAAGATCTTTCCTTGTTGTAGATGATGAATATGTTCAAGCTCTGTTAGTAGACCATAAAAATGTCACTGTGGATATTCCATTTTGCTTCCTAGCAGGTAACCAGGTAACAGATGTCATGACCTTTGAATCAGGTGCAGTGAGGAGCAAATGACCTTCAAACGCTGAGGCACTTGTCCTGGGCTGCAGTATATTTGAAAAAAGAAAAGAAAAAAAAAGACATCTCTTGCCTGTTGTATATACACTGCATACTGCGCTGCTTACACACACACACACACACACACACACACAAAACCTTTTGGTGGTACTGGCTGTTCCTTGACAGAGAACCTTTCAGGTTTGGTCGTCCAGGTGTGGAGTGTTATTGTCAGCATGAGAGTGGAGCGGCCGTCATCCAGCTACAGTTTCTCATCAATGAGGTAGGTAAAAAAAAAAAAAATAAAATAAAACATGAGTCAGCACAATCCTTTATGACTCCAGTGAAGCGTCTGTACTCACTAGTAAGACCAATGCTGTCTTACAAAGACGACGACAGGTAACTCCATGTGTTATAGTGTTATTGGGGAGAAAAATATTATTATCCTCCTCCAGTGTTCCACTTTAGTCTATAAAAAAAGTCCACTGTGCTGCATGTCATTTAATAAGACTTACGGGGCTGATTCATGAATGCTCATCCCTGGTAAGCACATTTCACGCCTTAAAATGTTCAAAAAAGTAGTTCCTTCTTTATGCTGTTGTCAGGAAAGGTGTATGGATGATTGTACCGGTAGTGTGAAAGTAACTCACCACTCCTATCTGCTTATCACCCTCCTCTCTTTCCATGTTTAATCACAGTAAGACGTTATCTTATTTACATGCTGCTGTACCAGAAATAGAATTTGACCAAATTACTAAAAATACTGTTTTAGTGCTTAAAGATAATGTAAAGGCAATTCTCTATTTCTTTAAAAATACATTGAATATGTTGAGAAATAGTTGCTGAAAATATGTGAAAAGACTTATGGGCAAAGATTGTATATTGTGGTAAAATCTGTTTTTCACCAGTTTTCTGTCCAGGATTTTCCTTGAAGGTGGCTTGATGATGCGTTGAGGCCACCCTAAGCATTATCAAGCTGCCTCCCTAACCCACAACAGTATAAAAGCCTTCAGCATGTGTTAGCATCTGTACTTCGTTATTATTCGTGTTTACACTCAGTTGCTCGGTAGCTCTGCCTTTGAAGTACTGCAAATGCATCTTCTCTGGATGTACATCTTTATTTAAACTTTCCAAACATAACATGAAGAGACGAAGAAGAAGAAAGACCAACAGAGAGAGAGAAAGAGAGTCTCATGAGTGGGCATGGCTTCAGCACATTCAGTGGACATGCCCAGTCGTGGAGCTGAGAATACTGCTCATTTTTACGTGATTTTGACACCTAATTTCATAAACTTGTAGATATTTTTAATCATTCAAATTTGGCTGGGTGATTAATAACACTTTCTTCTTTGGTCTGTCAAGCTCAGAACACATTTATTCTTACTTTACGTGGACTTTGATAGGGCTATCATCATAGCGCGAGTATTATAATGTATCAGAAGTTGGCAGTGAATGCCTGAATGTCTTGTTTACTTCTTCTCTGACCTACTTGAGAAATCAGCAATGTTATGGCTAATTGTGTAAAATAACATTTTAATAGCCTTGAGGGCTTTAGCATATTTAATTAAAAACAAAAGTTTAACTAAAAGGGGAAAGAAAAGGAGAGGTGGTACTGAATACTCTTGCCAACAAGACTTTCTGCTGCTCTTTGTGAGCTTTGTCGAGTTTCTTACCTATTGGCAGCCATATCGGAAGTGTTGGCTGATTTTTCAACCTCCAAACCTTTTTGGGAGCTACGACTTTTTCATTTGTCCTTTTTAAAAATCACAGGTCTGCATCAACGACTCACCCAACCCTTGTTAGACATTTACTGAGCTAGTTCTGTCGATATGTCTATTTCAGTTACTGCAGGCAGCAAACACATAGACCACGGTGAAAACTATTTAGCATTTTGTCAAGTGTCCAATGACAGGCTTGAAACATGCTTAGTACCAAATATACACAGCGCTTTTTGATTTGCATGGAAAAAATCCTGACTTTGATTTACCTCATATTTATGAGAAATGCAGTATTTCATACTTAGTCGTGTGTGTTTGCTCTGTGTGTGTGTGTGCCAGCGTCTGTGTGACTGTGACTCAGCAGCTCAAACAAACCCGCAGGGTGATGGAAAGGATTTTTAGTGCCTCCCCCACACACACACACACACACACACACACACACACACACACACATTCATATATACATCTTATGAATCATCACCGTTACCTGGGAGAAAGCTGCCTGATCTGAGGTTTCCAGCAGGGAATGCAGTGTGACTCATAAATGTCTTGCTTAAAAAGAGAATGTGTAGTTTAAAGATAATATCTGGGACATTTCTGGAGTTATAACCTGCATGTATTTCAGTGATGGTACTTGTTTTTTTCTTTGAAGTCCTGTATGTTAATCTTTGAGCATTTCCCCTTCTGTTATGCCAGGGAGCGTTGGTGAGTGCTCTGGCTGACGACAGCGTTCACCTGTGGAACCTGAGGCAGAAGAGACCGGCCATCCTCCACTCCCTTAAGTTCAACAGAGAGAGGTAAGAGGTGCATGCAAGACTGCAAATCATGAGAAAGACCAGTCTGTCAAGTCACAATGTGTCCATCTTACCATCATTCTCTCCCCCTGCCCCCCGCCTCCCTCTGTTTCTCCTCTCCCTCCTCGAATAGGCCCTCACACTCGCTCTGGTGCGACATGAACTGTGTCCTTCCGAGCAGGGGCAGTGTCACAGTTTGCTGCCTGTGTGAACTGTTAGTTTTCAGTGACTGTCATAGTGTGTGCAAACAGACGGCATTTCATTTGGCAAATGTGTCGGCACGCCTGCAAAACTGTGCGCAGGGCAAAGGAGGTGACAGGGAGGCTGATGCTCTCTCTCTCTCTCTCTCTCTCTCTCTCTCTCTCTCTCTCATTCTCTTTCTGGTGTTTTCTAACTGAACACTCATTATTTAGGTCATTTACTCTGCCTTTGAGGCTTTCCCATCACTAGAGCACAGGTGTGAACTCACCCAAACACCTGAAGGTTTATACCAACATAAATATAAACAGAAACACACACAGGCAATTATTACACACGGTGACACGCGAATGCACCCACTTTAACGTTGATGGGATAATATTCTGAAATTCAGATTTATTTGAGAATTCGTTTGAGAAACAAAACATGTGGGTGTTTAATATTAGTGTTATGACCTGTTAGCTGACTTTTGAGATTGTCAGGTGTTCCCATTCATTTCAGAGGGCTATGAAAATCAACTAGTTTGATAAATAACACACAGTGAACATACACAACCTACAATATAGAATGCATACATTTAAAAAAAAAATCATTGTTACATGTGGTTGTACATAACTCTCCTTGGTGCTACTGTTAAAGTCCAGTTCAGAGGTTTGCTGTAGTAGTGTGAGTTTTTTGTAGCATGCCAGCACACTGGTAAACTTAAAGGTATAAAGAGGGTCTAAACTGAGTTGACCCAGCAAACTAAATGGAGCACCTTTTTATGTTGAAACAGCCATGATCAAACAATATAGTAGTGAACAAACAGTGAGGGATTTGCATCAAGAACTAAAGGTCAAGTCACTTAAACAAGAGGGCAGGACACATATATGGTGTATCACGGGATTAAGGCTAAAACAGTAGGGGGCCAAAAGCTGCTCTGAGACACTTGATTGATTAGCAAATCTCTGACATTGTCAGATGTGTATTTTTTTTCATCACTTCATCAAGGACAATCCAAAAACTGACAAGCTTGGCAAAGCAAAAAAGGACTGCATTAGTTAAGAAAATCTGATTGAGAAGACAAACTAGCGGCCATGTGTGATGTGAAAAGGATGAATATTTTTCAGTCTTTCGTGGAGAATTTCAGCAACCATTTTTTTCTTGCACATTTTAGACTCTTCTTGAATGCAACACCAAAACTGGGAGCTCAAGACTGCTCCTGCAGTTGCATGCATTGGAAGGGAAAATATATAGTGCGATTGTATGATTTAATAGGCAAAAACATGAAATAGTGCTTCCAAAACCCAAATTTCCATTGACAATGTTGTTGTCTCCGAGCCATAGAAGACCATTGGTGTGCAAAATCACCTTACCTCAAGGAAGTGGGTGTCCACTGTCTCCTCCAATCACGCATGCAGTGATTACCCATCAGAGCCAATCATATCATTGGCCGGTGATCTGTCATCGTGAAAAGTGATGAATGGGTTAAACGTCAGAGCCAATGATCTGAGACAGCGCTGATGTGATGGACAGGTGGCCGGCAGCGGCTTTTAGGGCGCGTAGTGTTCTTGTGGAGGCGCTTGACCGCCTCTGACATTTAGTAAGCACCGGCGTCCAACGCGACGACCTCGAGACACAGCAGAGAGGAGCGCAGAGTGACTGCATCTCGAGAGACGTCAAGATGGGGAAAGAGGGCCGCGAAGTCACTTGAGACATTTGGAAAAGGGGGAAGTTGAACTAAAATAGTGGCAGAAAGAGGAAAAAGCAGAAGAAGAGGCTTAGGAAGGAAGAGTAGAGAAAGCGGAGCAGGTAACACAAGCAGGAGGAGGGCTTGAGAGGGACCATAAATCCCATTCCCTGTTCTCATTCCATTAAAATTTCAAACGAATGCTGGATTTCAGCCCTTTTTCATACATAATGTGTAACATATGGACGGAGGAATGCAAATATAGGGCTTGAACCTTGTGAGTTACTTACAGTACTAGTTGCGCATTAGATCTCAGATGTCTCACTCTGCTCTCGCAACATCTTTTCTATCAGGTCTCTGGATTCCTCCCACATCCAAAACACATACAGCTCGGGTCAACTGGATACCTAATTGCCCATAAGTGTATGAATGTATTTGTCTTCCATATGTGTTAAGCGCAACATGCACCAGCTGGGTGATCTGCATAGCACACATCCTGAATGTGCTATAAAGAAGGGAAGAAGCAGTCAAAGGACAGTAGTATGGATGTGCTGATCCGTGGAGTGAATGTGATAAAACTGCTGTTTGGGTGTTGCTTGGAGACCATTATACTGACATGTTGATGGGTGTCAGCCCATGTGCACCAAGACCCGGCCACTTTATGGGCTTACATACAAAATAATGGCCGTGTGGGGAGTTGATTCATGGCATACATCGTTGTATGCGTTACCCTTGTAGTCCTACAACATACCTAAAACCTGTCAAAGGTATTCCTGTGTCTTTTGGCTTAAGCAGGTATAGATCGATGCTTTTAAATAATAATTTGACATTAACTCGTGATTAACTGGCACATCTTGACATGCCTATAATGGGTAAAGTGCAATTATTTCTAACAAGTGCGATAGAACAAATGCTAGTTCAATGTAGCATAAAGAATATCCTCCTTGGCAGCAATTGTTTCAGTCTTTGCCTCTTTATTCAAGCAATACATGAAGTGCTTTATATGAAAGGTAATTGTGTCTTCCATTGGTATTGAATTATGTTCAAGCACTCCATTTTCCTTCTGTGAACTCATAACACAACTCTGCAGTCTTCCATAGCTATTATTATAGTGTATAGTAGCTGCCCCAAAGGAACAGCCTCCAAAGTTAATGGGACCATCAGGGTTTTGTTGGGTCCGTCTTATTTCAACTTTAACAACCATCACACAGTTTAGCCAAGTGTCTTGCACCCTGATAAGCTTTTAAGATCTTTTCTGGCTCTAAAGGCTACAAATATCTCTCTGGTTTGTTTAGTCTTATAAAAGGTGTGCTCGTCTTTGTTGTTTGGATGAAGTCATTTTATCAGAAAAATGACATCAGGTTTCATTTCCAAATGGCCATTTGAGGATGATTGCTTGAAGTGTCCTGTGATGGTAAGAATGGCCCTCGAAGCGAAGCCGAGAATCCGATAGATGGTTTTTAAGACAGCCATATTGCCGGATTGAATCGGACAGATCCGTAAACCTATAAAAAAAAAGCCTCAGTCACCCACTGCCACAGTATCACATCTCTCACTTTTACCTTTGATCCTTTGTTTTTCCTCTTTGTGACTGTTTGTTCAAAGCTTGACTTTAGCTTGTCAGGGTGTAGAGGACAAGGCAGCCATTTCCTCCGTCAACAAAAGGACAGTCAGCCAACCAGAACTGCCACGACATCTTCCTAACTGGGTGCAACAGAATAAAAGAACAACAACAGCCTGTCACAAGTCAGATGAAACAAACATACTTCTAGGTGCTCCAACACACAGAGATTAACAATAAAAGCTTGATTGTACCGGCACACTTGTATTTTAAGGAATAGTTGAAGAAAATTTCTTTCTTGCTGTGAGTCCCATGGGAAACACTTTTATGTCTGCGCCTTAACCATGGAGCGAGGGGCTTGAGTGAATAAGCTTAGCAGAAGTAATACGGCTACTAACACCTTTAAAACCTGCTAATAAGATAAGATAGACTTATTGATCCTAATTATTGATCATAAATTGCTGTTTTCTGTGTGCAGAAATGGATTGGCATTCACTGGGTACAATAATAATAATGTCTTTCTTTATGCCTGCTAGCGTCAAAACTGTAAGTTATGTTGCTTTTATTGTTAACAGAGTTAAATCAAATAAAAAGATTATATTCAGGTCACTGCTGAACAGAAATCAGTCAATTCAAGTCAGTCTCTTATTTTTTCCACATTCATTTTTTATGTAGCCCTCTCTTCTAGGCTTCCTGTTAGGGCCCGTTCCAATACTCCTAACAGATCCTTCCTCTTCCACCTTCCTTTTCTTCTTCTCTCCTTCTTTCCCTGGTCTGATTTTGAGTTGATGGGTGAAAAGCAGTGTTGCAGAAAAGCCCTCCGGCATCAGCATCCATTCACATCACATCAGAAGCACTAGGAGAGAGGATAGAAGGGAGGAGAGGAGGAGTTGAGACAGACTGGGCCTCAGCCAGAGTGCAGTGAGTCAGTCTGTGGGTAGGAGTGTGGGGATGGAGGGAGCGCAAAAGAAATCCTGCCGAGTCATTCTGGCGTAGGATGCTCTCGTCACCTCCTGGCCTCACAGGAATCCACTGCAGATGTGGATGCTGTCATCAGTGCAGAGTGATATGATGGGAGATAATAAAAAGGGAGGAGTTAGGGTCACCACACATGCATGCACACACGTCAGGACACATGCAACACAAATGAGACCCGATCTCTCCAGTTTTTCTTGCTCCCTGGTAAGCTTTTTAGAAGATTTTGTTTCTATCACAACAGAACAGTGACAGTGCTCAAATCTATGCCTCTGGAAACAGATCACTTAATATTGGGCACTGTAATATCGTGAAGTCTGATCCCAGCAAGAGCCATCTAAAATTTTAAAATATCTACTTTGTCGACATTGGTTGTGCATCAATTAAATGACTTAAAATACCTGACAAAATAATGAATCCTATTAGAGTTTACTCAAAGATATTTGACTGATTAAAGTTGCTATGCAGTGTTGATCTAGGATTTATTCTCTTCAGAACATTTCCTCCTGTCTCCTCAGTCTTTTCGACTTAACCTTCAAACTGTGCACATGCATATATTAAAAAACAAACTGTAAAGGTGAATTAGCTTCGGCATTTCTTAAATGACGATAAAGGCACTGGCTTGGATTGATTTTCACAGGTGTACTCGGTGTGCGTGTATAGCAAAGAAAGAGTGTGAAAGTGCTCAAGAGATGTGTGGTAGAGACAATGTGTGCGTGTGTGTGTGTGTGTGTACACAGTGTTATCAGATTAGATTCTGTTTAATTGAGACCCTGTGAGAAGATTGGGGTCTCTGGCCTCCATCCAGTCTGGAGCTGTGCCAGATGGATACTGTATGTCACTGACTACTATTTGATTTGTGTTTTATTATTTCAACAATGGTGGGCATTTGAATATGAAGGCTATTCAGCACTTAATTTGTCTTTTTTAACCTGTCTTTGTCCAAATGATCATTTCCAAACAATGCTGAAAGGAATATCTGTACTCTGACTCGCTCCAAAAACTCAGTAAAATAAAATATTGGCTTAGTAATATAACAGAGAACAGATACGGCTTTGATTCTTTTACAGTATATGACGAGGATATGAAGTATTATGTTCTGAAACATGATCAGACCTCACACTGTACACACTAGCATAGTTCTTTAATGAATATCTTTGGATACATTCTATTTGTGCATAATATAAATCTCATCTCAGTGTTTTATAATATCATATTATTGCTTTGCTGCAGCAATGACAGACTCATTACAGGAACCAAATCATATTTTCGTTCATACCACATTATTGTCTAGTCAACCATGCAGCAGTTAGTGGTCAGTGCTTTGCTAAAGGGCATTTTAACTACATTTTAATAAAAATTGCTCGGAAAAAGGCGAGCGCCACTAGATCAACACAGCTTAGATCAGGCAGGTACGGATTACTCCATTTGTAGAGATGACCCTGTTTTATAGGAACATCGCATAAAACCATGTGTTACAAACGGCGATTTTCTAAAGTAACCCCCTCTGCCCAATTCATTTGCAGTGAGCCATGCTCTTATACGTCTAGCCCACAGTGCAGTTAGCCTCGACGTTGTGTGTGTGGCAGGCGTCTGTCATTTCTGAGGCAATGTGTTTGGCCCTGAGCCTGCAAGCTGGCAGCTGCCTTTGTGTGTCGTGACCACTCGAAGCTGGAGATTTCACCAAGAGACACGTGCGCGCACAACAAGTGTGAACACAGTGACACACACACATGAGTACAGTTGCACAAACAATTGGGTGCATGTTTACTTGCACACAGAGAAATGGAAACACACACACACACACACACACACACACACACACACTTCTAAACTGCGAGCAAATTTGTATAATTATGCTTGTGACACTGCTCCTCTCAGTTGGCCCTCTCATGCTGGCTCTTGATCAGAACAAGAACACTTGATCAGCTAGCTTGTGTGTGTGTGCATGCACAGATCAAACGTATTCATATATATATATATATATATATATATACATACATTTACATACATTATTTTTTACATATCAGTTGCCGAGAAGCATGCACACATGCATAAACAAGAGCATGTACAGGCGCAGGAGTATAGAGACAAACAGACATTCATGCATGTAGTGTTTGTATTTTGCTGAGATGAGGAACATCTGTTTATGCAGATGGTAAAGGACATTAAATCCTGCAGGCAGGCTGCTTACTGGATATAAGGATGCCACAAGTTGTCCTGGAAAGTCATGGTCAGGTCTTAGTCATCTTGCCTGGTGAGTCTGCACAAGTGTGTGCATCTCAATGATCAGCTGTCCAAGTTAGTAGCTGATATTCTTGCAACCCTGTTTCCAAAAAAACACCATCTACATTTAATTTGCATTAGCATTATATTTTCTACAACTCAATGCTGCTTTTAAATGACAAACACTGCTTACACTCATCAGGGCTGGAGCCGATCCCAGCTGACATTGGGTTAGAGGTGGGCAGGTGTACCTGGTCACTATTCCATTACAGAGCTGACACATAGAGACAAGCAACCACTTAGCTTCACACCTCTGGGTAGTTTAGAGCCAATTAACCTATTAACTTGCATGTCTTTGACATGACATTAGCTCCATGCAAGCACCGAGCACTAACCACCGCACCACTGTGCTGCCATCACATGATTAACGTTTTACCATAATCTAAATGCAGATTAAGATTGTTCTCTTGGTTACATAACACTTACAACAGTGGGTGGATGGCAGAACATGAATCCCAGTCTCCTGTGTCAAAGTCATGTGCTCTGAACACCCACCAAACTTGTCCCGATGACTCCTGTGCTGTTTAAAGATGTCACACATCATGGTCTGGAAAAACATCGCAACAGAAAGGATTACAAAAAAAGTTACATCTCTCTCAGTCAACCGGCCTTGGCAGATGAGATTTAAATGAGCATGTGCATCTCTACATTTGATTGAGCTTGGTCATAGACCTGCTGCCTGCTGTATATAAATGTAAGTTAGTGTTTGTGTGTGTGTGTGTGTGTAATTGTTGTTTTGTGTGTCTGCTGCACATTTTGAACTGTGTTGATAAGATTTATGTCAAGAGGCCTCTCCTCCAAAAAAAAAAAAAAAAAAAAAAAAAAAAATGAATATATTCATGTTTTAGAGCAGAACACTGGGGCAGAGAGGGAGGCTGTGTGTGTGTGTGTGTGTGTGTGTGTGCGCTCTAGTAGGAAGCTGCTACTCTCAATATAACCCTGGAGCCACAATATGAGATAGACTCTCAGAGAGTGAGAGTGTGTGTGGAGGGGTGGGGAGCTTTACAAGCTTCCTGAGCATTAAAGTCATCTCAAAGTCACTGCAAGGACATGTTCACACAGATCTGTGTTTTGATCTATGTGTATGTAAGTGTATGCACGCCTATATGGTATAATGTCACTGTTCTGTAACCCTTTGTCCAACAAAATACATTAAAATACCTCTAACATCCTTTGCCAAATATTTTTCAGAGAAAACATATTACATTCACTCCCATATATATCATATAACTTTAATACTGTAGACTCAGAGGCTAGAATTTGAGTCCTGCATCCAACATTTTGTCCGTTTTAGGTTACTTTATAGAGTAGAAGATGGCAGGTTGTAGTTAAAAACTGAAACCAGGAGCTTTGACTCGCCTTTACTGTGAAGCATGCTTTAGTTTCCAGAAGTAGATATTGTAGGGAAAACTAATTAAATATATGCTGATCGTGAATGTTCTGCAGATGCATTCAATTAAGGTGTGCCTTTGTTATGGTGATGCTTAATGATGTTTATGTCAATAAAAGATGTATGTATGATATTTGCTAATTCAATGTAATATTTAGGAGACAGGGTAATGTTATGTTGTTTGGAAAAGGGCATGGACAGCACAGGAGAAAGAGGTTATCATGATCTTTCCTGGAATACTGCATGCTGCAGCGCCTGGTCTTAAATTTAATGCCAGTTTTATTAATTCATCTTTGACAAGATAACATTTAATCTGATCCCAGGAAGGAAAGTCACTTTCTTTTATCTCAATGTAATGTTTTCTTGTCATACTACTACTACTACTACTACTGTTTATGTACTTAATCTATCTTTGACAGCATTCAAACATTAAACAGGATGAGCAGAATGGTTCCATTGCTAAACATGAGCTAGTCTGTCACGATGAACGCAGTGGAAATACTCCAGTGGGTCATTGCCTCGTTGGAAATAATGAAGAAGGAAGATAGTGCTGTCAAAAGAAATGGATGCAACTTTGTTTCTCTTCCTTCTTGGGTGTAGTGTCCCAGCTGATGATGTCTCATAGATACAGGTCACTGGAGTCCATAGGTGTAGCTCAAACCACCGTGCAAAATCAAAAGGATCACTGGAGGAGGTGGACGACCTTGAAATATTAGTAGGCCGGATTATCAAGGTTCTACATTGTTATTCCTCAGACGGATTGGAGGTTGAGCCGGCGGATGGATGAAAGAACAGAATGATGAAAAAAGGGATGAGAAGATGAATGGATAGCCACACAGTTAAGGAGGGAAGGGTTTATAACCACTCATTAAATTTAAGTCTGATGGATGGATGAAAAGAAGAGATGGGGGGGGGGGTGGTGTGATGATGAAAACAGGAGAATTATGGGCGTCTCTTCGCCCTCAAGTATCCTGTAGGTCTTTAGAGAATGGCTCAAAATCTCTTTGGTTTGCCTCTCTCTTCTCGACTTCTTCGACCTGGTGGAGTGGTAAATAATCCTCTCAAAGTTTCTGCATAATTTGTCTTTCGTTATAACGCGATGTCCAGTGATTTTTCAAGAAGTTTGTGTCCCTCAGCTGTCTGTATATTTCATCCACCCTTTCTCCTCCTCTTCCCTTGCCCCTTCGTCACCACTCTTTTAACTCGTGGTCCTCTTCTTCTCTTCACAGAATAACTTTCTGCCACCTGCCCTTCCAGAGTAAATGGTTGTACATCGGCACAGAACGAGGGAACATCCACATTGTCAACGTGGAGTCCTTTACGCTCTCAGGCTACGTCATCATGTGGAACAAAGCCATTGAACTGTGAGTTACTGCCCACCTGTCACCCCATGATTCTGCCTCCAACTCTTAATGCTCCGAAAGTACCTTGCGTTGCAAAATTGTATACATTTTGTGCCGTATGGACGACGTTCTTATCCAAAGGGAATCACTGATACGTAGATCAATATTTGAACTCTGCAGAATTCAAACTCATATCGCCAGCACTGCAACACTGATCGCAGGGTCTATTGACTCACCTTGCAGCACTTAAGTGAGGCGAGGGATGCTGTGTAATCAGCATTTTGATGTTCAAAAGGTTATTGTAGTTTAAATTTAATGAGATAAGAAAGAATCATTAGTCAGTCTATCATTTCCAGGCAGTATCGGACTCCAGGTAGTGAGCGACCTGTCTCTTTGCTGTTTCAATGGATCTGTCTGCTTGACAGGCTCCATTTTGGTTCCCTGCTGTAGAGACTTAAATTATTCACTGGAGCGTTTTGCTTCACGCTTTCCCCTCATCCCCTTCTGTGCATCTGTGTATGTGTGTGTGTGGATAGAGAGGGAAGAGAAGGGAAAGGAGGGTGGAACAGGTGTCTGCCGAGATCAGTGTATGGTACACACAGACATCTCGTCTCGTCGACAGGGCTGCAGGGAAGAAAAGGCGAGAGTGAGTGGTGGGAGAGAGAGACGACGGAGGGAGAGTGTGTGACAGAGAGGAGACAGGAGTGGGATGGATGAAATAGGGCTTTTGCCTGGGGAACATGCAGAAAAGAGGAGTGATGGGTGAATGGTGACAGAGGGATAAATGCAGGTAACAGAGGATGGTCCAGAGGAGAGGAGTCATACAGATAAGTGAGGATAGAGAGGAAGATGGAAAAGGTTTCCAATTAAGGAAAAAAAGGGCAGAAAGGGAAGGTAAAGAGTGATAATGATGAGATGGAGGGTAGATGTGGATGATAAGATAAAGAGGCAGATATTGGGATCCTACCTGACAAAAAAGGACAAGCAATAACCTCCATTTTTCTTTACTTAACTATTCTCCTCATTTTCTCCTTCACCTTCACAGTGTATTTCGCTCCTCTTCAGTTTCTTTCATCTACATGTCAGTGCTTTTTTCCCCAGGCCCTCCACACATATCACATTTCAACATATCATCTCGTTTCAGCGTTTGTTCCTGTGGTCATGAAAAAGTGCTTTCTGTGAAATACGTCTTACTTTCACCAGTAACTCATCCAAATATCTGCTGCATGTACAAGCGAGTGGGAATAATAATTCGATCCGCATACAGATCTTAAATAACAACGGAAGAGCCAGGGATCAGTCCCAGCCGTGCAGTGAGGGGATGACTCGCTCTAACCTGCTGTCACCACAGTGATGTGAGAACATCCCCAACATCCCTAGAGGAAAGTTATTTTAAAAAGATCAAATAAAATCTACCATTTGTGAAAACAGACACAAAAACAAAATGCTGAAGTGGAGGGTTATGTCATTATGTTGACCCTGCAAATATACAAATTTAGTAGAAAATATAAAATTGTTTTTTACTTATTCATGACAAGTCCTTTTTGACTCCATCAACTATAACCTCTGGTGGATGTTGTACTAGAATTAGAAATGGAACAATATGCCACTGTCACGTCAGACAAAAGGTCACACAGCCTGTAAGTGGAATTTGAAACAGCCTTAATTATCCACATCACAAACTGCAGAGGGAGCAAACATCTCAATTCAGCTTTTCCTGTCTAGACGAAGATAATAAAAGCAATTTTGATTCATGTCAGTAATAATATAACAACATGCACCTACAAATTCCAAGCTACATGCTGTATATTATGTTTTGGAATATACTTTCTGTACTGTATTGTTTCCTCATGCCTCTATCTTTGCCACCCAAAGCTTATTTGCACTCATCATTGTGCATTTTCTGACCTATCATCTTGCTCGGCAACAGTTTGTTCCGCCACAAAACTTTCTTTGACGTGTTGTTTCCATCCAGACTGCACATTTAGTTTGAGGAGATGAGGCTTTCATGTGTTTTTGTTCAGGCCTTGATCACTCACGCAGCCATTCTGTGGAAAACTATGTCTTGAAGCAGCAGTACCACGTATTTAATCTCCAGTTTGTTACAGATGCTCTCTGTTTGAGTGTATGAGTCGGGTGTCTGTGGTGTACTTTGATGCTGATCAGAGAGGTTTGAGGTGATTCTCTTGTTCTCTCGCTCCTTGTGTCTCTCTGCCAGGTGTGGGGTTGGCAGGGGTGGAGTCCAGATACAAAAGCTTCAGTGCCTCTGTCGTTGTTCTCCTCTGATGCTGCCATCAGACGAATGTACCACTTGATCTAAATAAGGGGAATTAATCTTGTAACAAAAGCAAGAGTGACAGAAGTCATAGAGACAAAAATGTTGATTAATTGTTTCAATAATTTATCAAGCAAGATAACCAAATGATTGCTATACAACTGTTGTTCTCTGTTTTATCACCCTTAATTGATTATCTTCAGCTTTTGAACGGTTAGTTGAACAAAAGAAACATTTTGCAGATGTCACCTTGAGCTCTGGGAAACTGTGTTGGACATTTTTTGACCTGAATTTCAAACTAGGTCATAGGACAGTATCATTAGTTGAACACTACTGTAGGAATCATCGACATTAGTATTGTTCTATTGTCATGATCTGGCCCTGTAGACCATGACAAAAGCAGAATGTTGTCAGAATTATATTCATTATAGTAATGAAAATAACCAGAGAGGCTTGTTAGTTGTTAAGATTGTTAGTCAGTGACATCAATAGAGTACATGTAGGTGTGTGTGTAATAGGGTAAAACCTTTGGTAAAGTCAAAGTAAACCAAGAAAAAGCTAATGGGGTTGCAAGCGCCCGCAGGAAAGTGATCCGCCCTGAAAGTTTGGGCTTTTATATCCTATGGAGCACACACAGGGTGCTCCAGATCTGGTTGGCCACTGCAATTAGGCTCCTCTGACACCTTAAGGACAACATAATGTAGGTAAATACAGTAACTGGTTCGACACACACACATACACTCTAACCTACATATCACCTACATATCATACTACTGAAAGCATTGTTGAATATTTCATTTCTAGCCCTGCTACACCTCTGTTGTATTGTGATTTCTGTAATGAGGCTACGATGTGGTGTGTACTGGGGTCATCATCCCTTGGGCCCTGCTATTTGGAGACAAGCTGCTGTAGATGTGCCAGCTTGCCCCAGGCCTGGCCTGGTCCAGTGCTCTGTGTGTTTGTATGACTCACACCGCTGTTCCCAAGTTACTGTACTGGAAAGACTATTAGACAAACACATATCCTACAGTACATAGCCAACTGCATGGCACTACACTAGAGTTCAGTCAGTCCTATAGGCATTAGGGACATTGCAATAAGGCCACATTTGAATTTGTGTTTGTTCACATGCATAATTTGCTTGCATGTATGTACTCTATATGCAAGAATCTTTATACGTTTGTACCTGGCAGCGTCTGTGGGTGTGAGTTTGATTTGATTCAGTTGGATGGTCACTGGGTACAGAGACTCGAGGAGATACGGGACAGGAGTGGTAAAATGTTAACGGATTATTATGACACATAGTTCACATGAACAGGCCTGAGGCCTCTTTTGTTCCGTCCTCTTTCATTTTCTCCCACTTAGGACCCTAAAGCTATATTATTGTAAATACTTGTTTGAATTTTTCATGCCTCTACGTATGTTCCTCAGTACAAGTACAAGTACTCAGTATGCATGTGTGAGGTCCTTTGCCAGGACCCCAGCCACCAGCTGTAGGCCTACAGTGACCTTTTTTTTCTTTGGGACAGATGCTTCCAACACTCCATGCAGTTAGAGATGGAAATTACAAATCACTTTGCCAATTCATCGTTTTGTTCAGCACAGTTTGCACATCAGTAAATGATCGTGTCATCGTTCATAAGCTGCTGCTTCTGACAATCTTCACTTCAGTCTTAGATTGATGGTAAACGGACCTTTCGAGTCTTCTAACCACTCTGCTTTACAGTGCATGTTACATTCACCCGTACACACACGCATGCATGTAGTAATGAAAGAGCTCAAGGACACTTGTGTATTTGGAGAGAGCTGGGGACACAAACCGTCGATTTGTGGATGACGCCGTTCTACCTCTGGGACAGTTTTACATATGTTTAGCCTGTTGTTTGTTCAGTTCTGTACAAAACCAAACTAATATAAGCACTGTTAAAAAATGGAAATATCTCAGCACCCACTTTGGGAAATATATTTATTTGCCTTCTTGTTATATTATAGCCAGGTGACGGTGAGCTTAGCTTGGTATAACAACAGAAAACAGGTGAAAACAGCCGGCCTGGCTCTGTACAAAAGGGAAAAAATAGTTCAACAGCACTAAATCTCACTAGATAACATATTAACAGCTTTGGGATAAGCTGTGAGCTATGTTAGTGATCCGGCTAGCTCGCTCCCCTGTGTCCATTATTTGTGCTTAGTAAGCTTAATGGCTGCAAGCTGTAGCTTCATATTTAGAAGACAGACAGATATGAGAAACGAATGTCATCTCGTCTAAATCTCAGCAAGAAAGTGAATATGCATATTTCCCAAAACTATGATGTTAACTGCTACGCATCATGGCTGTTTCTGTTGGTTTGCTGTCATCTTTTTTTTAAGATGATTTTTTTGGCCTTTTATGCCTTTATTGATAGTACAGCTGAAGATAGACAGGAAGCAGGGGGCAGAGTGAACCGGGGCCAGCTGCAGCGAGGACTATAGCCTCCACACACGGGGCGGCCGCTTAACCCACTACGCTACCAACTGCCCCGGTGTGCTGTCATCTTAGCTGAGCTGACAATTGTGGCCAATTTCAGGATTTAATATTAAAGTTTTGTTGAACAACCATACATGACAATCATGCAACAATAACAAATTAGCCTCACGTATGAACTTCACATAAGCTCCTATGCATTAACACACACACACACACTCAGAGTCTACTGAGGTGACACAAGGGCACATACGGTATGGACATGCTACAAACGGGCTGTTGAAGTCATGTTGCCGCGGCGACGCTGTCATGGTGACTGCGCCTGTGCTGCCTCAGAGTGTCACCTGTGGTGACACCAGATGTTCAGGACTTCACCGTGCATGTGTGAGTCAGAGTACATGCGTGTCTGTGTGTGCCTTAAGCCGTCGGATAAGTATGCTTTGCGTTTATCCACACATGCATAAAATCAGAAATAATACCTTTTTTAAAATTGACATATTGTTATTTATTTCATGTTTGCATATAGGTGCGCCTGCACTGGAGAGAGCTTTTCAAAGTCAATGAGGTGTTACCCTTTGTACTGCTTAAACATTCTCCCTGCGTCATCTACACACCCACAGACAGTTGCTTTATGGTGCGTGTGTGTGTGTACGCAGGTCTTTGTGTGTGCACTTGCATCGCATACGTACAGCAACGGTCCATTTTCCTTAATGTACTGAAGGCAGCACCAGGTGGGATGATCATTGATCTACAAAGAAGGATTTTGCGCAATAAAGGTTTATAACAGATGACTGGTTGAACTGAAGGTACCAAGGGGTGAAGATTTTCAAGATTTTATGATGTACTGAACAAGCGTTAGATTTGCCATGAGGCAATTAGTTGAACTCTAGTAGTCATACACTGTGTGTGTGTGAGAGAGAGTGTGTGTTTGTGTGTGTGTGTGAGACATGAAAGACCTTTAATCAGTAGCTGAAAGATAAGAACGTGATGCCTATAATTGCGATGGATGCTATGAGAATAATCACAACGCGCATGTCTGGAAATAGAGAGAACGCTTAATGCATGCTGTGTGAACATGCAAAAGCTATAATACACATGCCTGCATGTTCTTTTTTTTTTCTTTCTGCAAAACGCAGAGTCATTAGCAGCACACAGGCAGGAATGTGTGGTTACAGGAGCGTGTTGAAGTAGTTAAGCAGGCGTTGTTTGTGTGGGTGGGTTTGTGTGTTTGTAGCGGAGTACGGATGATTTTTGGGAGCCTGTCTGCGCTCTGCCCATCCTGTCTCTGTTGCCATGGTGATTCTTTTATCTCCAAACCTGAACATGTATTTGTGGACTTTGTGAATGTGTCCGTGTCAGATTTATTTACTGTATAACAAGAGCTTTTAAACAAAACCGATTTGTTACGGAGTCTCACAGGGGGGGGACATGGAGGACGTTGCATATTGAAATCCTAAAACAAGAGGAAATCAAACCACGTGGGACGAGAGGGCAAAGCTTTTGTGCGTACTAGTTGCATTTTGTAATTCAGCAAGTGGGTAATTGTTTGTTATGGATGTAGGTGTTAAGATGTGTCTCAATTGTGCCGACATGCAAATGTTGTGTGTGAGTACACACACGTGTGCGTGCTGTTGTGGACGGCGGCTCTTAGCTGAGAGACAGGCAGTGAAGGGGGATTAGATAAATCAACAGCTCCAGCTGCAGCAGAGCTTAGGTAATAAGGCTCCAGCACAAACAGGCTAAATATAGAGACAACTGACTGACTGCCTGCCTGCCCACTAACTGCTACCTTCCAATACACAGACACACACACACACGCAGACACACACATACATTGCTGAAGATGCTTCCCTTCTTCTCCGTCCATTACATTAATACTCTACTTATAGATTTTAATCATAAACATGTAATTCTAATGGAATAAAAACATTTTCAGACTTTGATTATCATCAGCATGGCCTATTCTTCACTGTCAGACGTCCTAAAATAAATAAAAAAACTCTGTACTCTGCTAAGACATTGGCCAAAACGAGGTTTTTCCTTGCCTCCTTTTCCATTACTTACATGTGATTGCAGCTCCTTCCTCATCCTCTCCTTGTCAGCCGTGCGTGCCCTTGCTGCCTGGTATTCGGGTTATGTTTCAGGCTCTAACAGTCACTCTTTTTCGGCTGTGACCTTCCCCGGCGCTCCTCAGCCCGCATCATCTCTTTAAGGCAGGGGAGGTTAGGTAAATTCTGCAACCATGTGGCACACACAGAGAGGAGATTTGACATAAGGCTGTCTGGAGGGTAAAGCACAGACAGGAGGAGAGGATGGGGTGGGGTGAACAAGGAGAGGGGGGGGGCAGCCGAGCATTTTGTGCTGTCTTCTCCGCTGACATGCAAATGGACACGCACACACGCATATACACATAGCCATTGGGGACTGGCAGGCCTGACAGAGCCATCCATCACAACCTTAAGTGAGCTTATGTCTTTGAATAGCCTTTTAGAGCCTTGGAGTGATTGGCAGCTTTGTCCTCCCTTGTGGACCTCATCCACAGGTTCAAATACACTCGCTTCCGACCTCCATACATCACTATGAGCTATACGTCCATACCGTTGTTTTGAAGTCTGAGTACTGACGCATCACGGCTTAAAGAGAAAAACACTCAGTATATGTCTCTTTCTTTGTCTCTCTCATAAGGTCCTCCAAGGCTCACCCCGGACCTGTGGTCCACATAAGTGACAACCCCATGGATGAGGGAAAGGTAAAGGACAAAATCTTCTTCTCACACTTTAAAATAAGGTGTTGTTACTTTGATATTAGCGAGTGTAAATGAAACGCTTGACAAATTCTCCAACCAGCAGACAGTTAGAGTCACTTTAAATATAAGGTTTGACTGGAAGGAGAGTAGTTTGAGCAGGTTTGCTCACTTTACACTGATTCAACTATTTTTAAACTATGTGAGTAAGGTGACTGGATGAGAAAACAACCAACAAACGATGAATTCATAACACTCGCTTGTATATGTTCTACTTTAACCCTTTACACAGAACACAGTGTGTGTAGATGATCATAAATAAAACTGTGGATGAATACAGCTTCACTGTCCCAGCATACATGATGTACAGTAGAAGGTTGTGGGGTAATTCCACAGTTAAAATAAGGCCCGTTGTGTCTAGGTTTTTTGAAGTATTAAGACTATAATAATAATAATAATTAAAAAAAAAAAAAAAACTACTATACTTCATGTTCTAAAAAATCCCATGTTCTGTTGTCATCTCTCGTGAACTAGGGTGGGCAGATTTCTTCCTGAGCCCCTGTAGTCTGCTTATACCTGACTTCCTTTCATGCGGCGCGTGAATGTCAAATGTGTTACTTCTATTTCCACCCATCATGGGGTCTAATCTATCTCCTCTCTGTCATCTCTCCTACCTATTTCACTGACTGCCTGTCGTTCTTCCTCTCCAGCTTATAATTGGATTTGAGTCTGGGATCGTGGTCCTGTGGGATCTGAAATCAAAGAAGGCCGACTATCGCTACACTTACGATGAGGTAGGCAAATCCTCTATTTCCTTTCTTCCCTAACAGCTTTCAGTCATTCCTCCCACTTCTGATCTACACAGTGTCTTTTAATACAGAAACTGGGAATGAAATTACATATTCATGAACAGACCTGTATAGTTGTGTGCATGTGTGTTCGCGAGTGTACAAACAGAGAGTTTGAGATAGCTGACTTCAGCTGACAAGGCTTGTGAACTGAGAAAGTGTATGTACATGGCACACGCACACACACACACACACACACACACACAGACACTTCAGAGTGTTGATATGCTGATGACGGCACACAAGGAGAGTGCTGACTGAGAAAGAATAAGACTTTTGTCTCAGTAGGATAGAGGGGGACTTAGGAGCTCTAATGTGCTGTTTAATGAAGATGAAGCTGAAGTTTGGTTTGCCAGAGTTTTACAGCAAACTCTTGCTGGACTCACTAACTGGATTTTTGCTATCCAGCTACGAGAAGAATGAAGATGCACATCATCACAGTAATTCCTCAGGAGAGAGGATATTTTGGGAAATACAGATATTTGCTTTTGTGCTGAAGGCTAGATGAGATTTTGATTAGACTGGAAATAGGTAGAAACAGCTGTCCTGGCTCTGGTAACAAAATCCATCTACCAGTGGATGTCTCTCCGACTAAAGAAGAGATGTTTGTTTTGTTTTTTTACACAATTAGTGCCATTCATAAAGGAGCACAGCTTGCGAGATGCATGTTTTAACAATGCAATGATTAATACAGTAGATTGCCGTGTGTTCGTGTCCCCAGAATGAGGTTGCAGGGCTGCACCGTGATTGTGCTTGCATAATACTTTTAAATACACATAAAAACATACAATGGATGTTAATGGATACAATGTTAAACATAAAACTTTTTGTAAAAGGTCCACCTTTTTAAAGCACTGAGTCATGTGGCTTTATAAGCTTCCCCAGAGGCACGAACTGTGTGTTTATAAATGAAAAAAACATAGTAAAAAAAAAAAAAAAGACTCAGTGTCAGAGCTGCTTAAATCCCCTCTGGACCTGGCATGCGTCAGGCTGTATCTGTTACCTGATTGGTGTGTATGCAAAATATTATTTCCACTTATCTAGTTGCTGTTTTTGGGGTTGTTTTTCGAATCTATTACAGATGTGAAAAAATAAATAAAAAATAAAAGCATGTGTTCTTTTTTTTTTTTCTTTTTTTTTGCTGCTGGTCATGGTAAAAAAAAATGGTAGAAATTTTTGGGCCCATTCACATTTATTGTGTTTCTGCTTTATCTGAACACAGTGGATGATCTGAAGACATAACAGGAACTTCATATGAGAGATCATATTCATGAATATTCATCATATTCATTCATGATATGTCATTGGAGTTTAGGCTGGCACATGCCCACACACAGTCAACACGTACGTGGTCCTGCAGTGCGTAAAGACCCAAACTGGTTTTAAGATAATGAGATTATTGTGACGCTGATACTTGTGCTCACTTCATCAGCAGTGTTGTGGTGCTATAAACACTCTGAGATAACAAAAAATCACAGAGGACTACATAGACACAAAATGAGAGTAGATTTTGAATGTTCAGCATGTACCAATCTCTCTCTCTCTCTCTCTCTCTCTCCGTCTTTGCCTTTGCTCTGTCTCCCTCTCTCAGATAAGCTAATATCCTCTCGCTGCTCCTAGGGCATTACAGTCTCTAGTATTGGATCTCCCATGGGAGCTCATCTCTTCTCTCCGAACCCCTACAGTTACACCTCTCCAGAGACTCAGGGTTGAGTGGGCGGGGAATGGGGGAGGGTACTGCTCCTCATTTCGCTTCCCTGTGATTTCTATTGACGAAGTGAAAGAGTCTGTGAAACACGACGCATTCTCTCTCTTTTAGGATGTCTGATGGGTCAAACCATCCAAATGGTTTTTCAAGTTTAATTTGGCTCCAGACCAGCCTTCAAGGGCATGCTTGTGTTCTGCATCACTAGTAAAATGTGATTATGATTGCACCATGACTTTTCTAATAGTACTGGACAGGGCTGTAGCTCACACTAGCAAGCGAGCAAGTGCTGTAAGAAATAAACAAATCAGGTCTTTGGGATGGTAGGGGTGGGTAGTATGGGCAAAATTTATAGGATTAGTGTTTTATGATATTCACTTAAAGGTTTAGTGAGCACATTTTAGGAGGCTTTATTTTTAGAATATGGTAAAAATGGAATATGATATGCAAAACTCTGTTTTCTGTGTATAATCAAAATAAAAAACATTATGTTTTTGTTACCTCAGAATGAGTCTTTCATATCTGCAGATGTACAGTAGTGAGTCCTCGGTGCCACGGTGAACTGCCTTGAATAAACTAAACACCGGCTCTAGATTGGGTCTTTAACAATAGTTTCTCCGTCATGCTAGGAAGGACAAGGTGAGGTGAGAATTTCGATTGCAGGATTGCAATAAGCAACTACACTGCTCTAAATCCTTTAATCACATCACAGAAATTCTATTTATCACAACGACTGAAATGTTGTTTCTGCATTTTCAAAAAAAAGTACATAATTTCAAGGAAGATCTCATGCTGCGACATGTTTCAAAATCGGTCTGATGACAGTGTGCATATTTGGTGAGAGAGACAGAGAGTGAAGGCTGAACTAAAGGTCCAACATCAAGATGGTTTCCATGGAAACATGGGTCTAATTTGATGTGAAGATAGATATTTTTGCATTACTTAGCTCATTTCCGCCATTAAATGTTATATTTACCATTCATTATAAGCCAATTATCGCATGCATTAGTTGGTAAGCCATCAATCGCTTACATCATGAATGTGTGCCACAGCCATCTCTTTATAGCTTCTAGAAACAACACTGCTGGGTGAAATAACTTTTTACAGCTATCAATTCCATAGCAAGCTATATGCATACTGCTGTGCGCTCCGTTTCCTGCTGGGTGCTTTCATTCAAACACTATTTACCTCGAAGCTTGCTGCCAAGTTTCAAAGTTGTAGACTGAAATGAACAAGGAAGCTTTTCCTCTTCCTCTTTTAAACAGCAGAGCAAACCAGCAGACCATGCATTGATGGATTCAGGCTTTGGAATAAGCATTTGTCAAAGACTTTTTTCAAAGTTTTGATGGAAATTTGTAAATGTTTAAATAAGTGAAAGACAATAAATTAATGAATCTATTTCAAAGAATAGAGATAAATGTTTTTTTGTGAGTAATGTTGTCTGTATTCTTGGCACATTTTTAACAATTCTTGCAAACTTTCTCAGACAAATGTCAGCAAGTCAAAATAATTGTTTTGACTCAAATGAAGGCAGCTTTTGTTAGTTATAGATACTGTCGAGCTGCAGAGATGTCAGCAAACCAGGAAACTTAACCTGGCACGTAGACAACAACAAAGTTTCCGGCAGAGTTCAGACAAACAGCAGAGGCGATAAAACTTTTGTTTTTTTACAAGCTCTCAAAGAGCTGAGAGAGCACACCTTCCACTCTGTGTCTTTGAGTGGATTGTGTATTTTTAGCTGTGGATCAGCACTATGGGTTTCCAGTGAGTACTAGACGGAGAGCATCCGTCATCCCGACCCTGTTCCACTCTGCTCCATCTGACTCAACACCTTGGTCTGCGTCCGGCCCAGAATGTCTGATATATCACAGCCAGATTGGAGTTTCTGCTCCATTCCTTTCCCTCCTGTTTGTCTCCTGGTGGCTACTGCTCGCTCAATGAATGCATGAATGATTTTTTTTATTTTTGTGTCACAACTTCAAAAGGCCCATTATTCAAACGCTGTAATTTATTCTACAGTCTGCTTATGCAAACAAGTCCAACTTCCAACCCTTTTTCTATCGCAACTCAATCTTGTTCATTTTTCTTACGCCTAGATTTCTTCTTGTGATTTTTCCAGTATTTTTTTCATTGTATCATTGTATCATTTTCATTGTCACAGAAATTGTTGATTACTGCTGGAGTGACTGCGATAACTATATATCTATATATAGTTTTATATATATATATACACATACACAATATATACAAGCTTGCACAAATGTAAGCCACAAAACAAAACACAGAAATGTTTGTTTCTATTTGCAAGTCACAATTCTCAGAGCTATTATTGAAGGCCAATAATAACACAGTAAAAGTGTGAACTTATCCCCAAACCACTAAGCATTAATTACTTAATTTCCAGGCAACACAATAAAGATTTAAATGCTTCGGCTGTGGAGGAATTTCTGTTATTAACATTTTTCTACCTGAATTAATTCAGTAAACAGCTATTTTTGGTTGTCACGTTTTAAACGTGAAAATAAAAATTAGTGGCACTTTTTAAAATGAATTCCAGATAGTTGAGGTTGACCATATAGGACGATACGTTGCCTGAAAGAAGTTCCTGCAGTATTCTGTTTGATGGACAGCTCGTTTGACTCAGTCTGATATGTCCTCGTGCAGTAAATTCCTCCCATCTGGTTGTCGAAGAAGATTAAAAGCAAATGCTAGAAATTATTGACAAAGTCTATCTGACACAAGTCGGGCTTCATTAGAAGGTATTTTCTTTCCCTGTAAGACCTGTGGAGAATACAGATAGATTACTTTACTATTCAAAGCTGATGGGTCATTTGGCAAGTCTGCTGTAATATCCATTAGTGGATAGAATATAATTCTTTATATGATAGTCTGCCTCTGTGGAGGATGAACCAGATGTTACTCTTCATAATTTTAATATTTGTGTCCTTGTTAAAAAACATAAGGTAAAAGGTGATTCTCACACGCTGCTGTTTCAAGAATTTATTTGCCGAAAATGATTCTGAAGAAAGGTAAACATGTTGAACTTGTCTCTGCTGGTCCATTGTGAAATATCATAGTCATTATTGGGTGGTGAATAGAGGATGAATCTTAACCTTGTACCACTTATTCCTTTGCCAATGGAACATTAGGTAATATATGTATTGATATATTAGTCTACCTCTTGGTCATTTTGGTCATTAAAAGCAGTGTCCTTTAGTAAAAATAATCATGGAACAATGCACAGCAGAGCAAAAATATAAAAATATCCATCCATAGCTGATTATTGCTGGGTGAGAGGCGGGATGCACCCTGGACCAGTCGTCAGTTCATCACAGGGCTAACACATAGAGACAAACAACCACACACACTCACACCTGCGGGAAATTTAGAGTCACCAATTAACCTATTAGCCTGCGTGTTTTTTTGTGGGAAGAAGCCGGAGTACTCTGAGAGACTCCAGATAGATACAGGGAGAACGTGCAAATGGCTGGAAACCTTCTTGCTGCACCACCGTGACGCCCAGTATACAACTAAATATGTTTGCCGTCTGGCAGTATGACAATGTAATTACCGAGACCAGAGAAAAAAAGGCCAGAAATTACAGTTTTGACTAACATTTCCATCCCTCGAGCCATGACTAAGAAAAAAATCCTTGAAAACTTAATTGCAAGGGTCAAACAATCTCAAGTTGTTTATCCGTAATTTAGGGGGATCAAACAGTTAATGACTTTCGTGAACCCCCCTGACTCTTCGTCTGGCATCCTCCTCAACTAAAGACTAAATTCTCTGTTGTATTCTGAGAATAATAATAACAAAGCATATATTTTCTTGCTCCAATCATAACCGATGATTGGACATCATCTTTTTTAATATAGAATAGGTCTTAATTGGTAAATAGAAGCTCGTGGGGGCTTGTTTCTTTCAGGGCTTATATAATAACCACAACACAAAAACAGAAACAGAATGGATTTCACGTTCCAATACAAAAAGAGATTGCTCTATGGAAATCACTGTTGACATGCTTGCCCCCCAAATGCTTGTTTTTTAGATTAAGCCCTTTTTTGGCTGAATGTTCTTCTACTTGAGCTGAATTACCATCGCTGTCCCTGTGTGTGTGTGTGTGTGTGTGTGTGTGTTTGTGTTTGTGTTTGTGTTTGTGTGTGTGGCACTTGAGGGCAAAGCTGTCTTCATGTCCCAGTGTGACACAACGCTGGCAGAAGCTATTACAATTAGGGCTGTGATACGCATGTTTATGGGTATCTCTATTTTCCTTCACCAATCTCAATTTGTCTGTTTGTTTTCGCCTTTGCTGTGAATTTTGTGTTTTGCGTGTGTGTATATGTGTGTGTGTGTGTGTGTGCTTGGAGGTGTGATTCTAATAAGCGTTGACTGAAATCTATCGTCCCCCAAAGACCAATCTGTGAAAACTGACCTAATGTAATAAATCATGAAATTAGTCTTTTTAATTGGTATTGTTTGATATGATGAGTACCATGTGTTTCAATTACCCTTCTCATTTTCCAATTAAGTACAGTGCATTGTTCCCTGCCACGGCGAACAATGCACCGATAGATTTCTAAAATTCCGTCTGTCGCTGTTAAACCAATTCTGAATGAATGGATTAGGGCTTTTTCTCATAAAAAATATGATATGTTTTAGCATTTAGCATTTTCTTGAATGCCTGCAGCTCATATCCTTCATCTGGGCTGAAGTCGATATGAATACAAAAAAGTGTTAGACCCTCCTCGGCTTCTATCTGAACTGAATTAATATCTCACCTTTTTAAAACTCATAGCATATATCCATAAATAAAGTGGAAACAGGACACATCAGTCACTGCCAATGCACACTCCATGTCTCAGATCTACAGGACTATATTCTACATGTCTAATTTTACATACAACTTAAACAGCGCAGGATAATTGACTTCAGTTTCAGAGCGTAGGATTTTACAGCATCAGAAATGAGTTCACACTGCATTCAGCACACCTGCTGTAACTACATCCACGCCACCTGGCACCGCACACTGGTGAATCACTTCTGGCAACAAATCATTGACAAACTGCATCCCACCGTCTCTTGTCACTTCAGGACTCACATCCGCCATCATCTTAGATAAGACACCTAAGCTATTACTCATCCTGGCTCAGATTATTTCCAAGAAAATGGTTCTTCATGAACAGGAAATCAGAAAACACCAGAACTGAAGAACACTTGAGAAGAAAGGATTTTAGATTGTAGGGCTTCAGTCGTCTTACGTCATTTGGTTTCTTCGTGGGAGTGAGAGGGAGTGACTCATCAACTGTGTAACAATATAATGTGAGTCTGTGTGTCTATGCACCATGATGTCACATAACTATGGCTCTGTCTCACCAAGCTCTCTGTGACCTGGAGGAAATCCCATTGAAGAACATAATAATAATAATGAGAACACTGAAAATTCTCAAGGCTGTACATCCAAAAAAAACACCAAACAAGTTCTCCACAGTGTCACGTCATTGGTTTCATCTTTCTGAGTTTAACATCCGGTGATATACTTTACAGACAAGCATTACATGGAGAACATAACCCCTCAAAACATATAAATATGATACAATCTACCCTGACACAGGTACAATTACATTTGTTGTGGTGTCACATGAGCACAAGCTGTTCTCCACATCGTCTCATTTAGCTGTTTTCTGAATAACGCATTCACTGAGCCTGACACGCACCTCTATTTATGATTAATGCCACACCGAAGGCAACATTGATACACACCTAAATAAATAGCAGCTTCAATTGGAGGAGATTGGCTTAACCTGACCTTGTGTTCACATCGGCATTGACAGCGAGGTAATCATTCATTCCAGATGAGCGATGTGCGACACGGAGCACCGTTTTGGGAGAGAGAGACGAGGCGACAAGTAAAAGCGGTAACAAGTTCGCACTTAAGCAATAAGTGGAGCTTTAGCAAGAATTGCAAAAATATTAAACAGTGCAAGGGGGGAAGAATGAAGCAGGTCTTTCAGAAAAGGCTATATCTAATACTAACCATCATTTCAGAGAATATGCCCCATCATCATCTGAAGGAATATTTTCCCTGACAAAGCACTCAGCTTGTGTTGGGACACATTACTGATGCTGCGGGTGTTCTGGTAAGAACATGCCCCTGGGTGGAAATTCATGTGACAAGCCTTGTAAAACTGCTTTGGAAGCTGTTGTTGCAGATTTGGTGCACGTCATCATATTTACTTAACGTCAAAACGTTCGCTGGGTTTAATTATGAGCTATGAAAAGGGCATCAATAAGCAAGGTTGCCCTTTACTGGCATACTTTGGTCATGATGTGTTTGTGTTTTCAGTGATTGCTTGTCAGTAGATAAATCATTGTGAGCCAGGCTTACAACAGAGACGGGACTGTTTAGATTACAGGGAAGATGAGAGGATGGAGAAGGCACCATGGCAAACTCTTTCCTGTCTGTTCTTATTCTTTTCTGTATCTATTAACTTGTATTTCCTCTTTTAATTGTTCCTTCCTTATTTCTTGAATACTCAAGATACAACTAACTAAAAGCTCATTTGACCATATATATAATAAGAATCTTAAATCCATGCCTCCAAATGACATCAGATGAATCTGAATGCACCAGATCAACTGTGTTTCAATTACATCAGATGTTAGTCGTTTTTTTCCTGTGAATTTGTGCCTTCATGAAATATAATTATTAAAATTTATAACCATGGTCATAAAACCTTCCTTAAAATGACCAATCCATTTCTGATTTTTTTTTCCCCACAGTCAGCAAAAGGGGTAATATAAAAAGCTTCTTCTAATGTATGCATGTATGCCACAGGAAATGTTCTGAAGTCACGGGCCGGACTCTTAAATCTCGCCTTCGCCATCTGTTCAAGAGTATGTAATCCACAGTCACATATGAACATTGTACCGTGTGCCGTATGGCCGTGGCGATGCGACAAACTTGTAGCGTAAGGTAGTTGGTGGCACATGATGTTTCAACCTGCTCAACCACTGACTCCCCCTCCTCCTCCTCCTCCTTCCCTGCTTCCTGCCTGTCGTTTCCTAGGCGATCCACTCAGTTGCCTGGCATCACGAGGGCAAGCAGTTCATTTGCAGTCACTCAGATGGGACTCTGACCATATGGAACGTCAGAGGCCAGGGCAAACCCATACAGACAATCACCCCACACGGTAAGGATGTGGAAACACAAACAAAAACAAACACACACACTCGCACACAGTGGCTGCATCTGCAAATCACTCCCTAATTTACTCATTTACTGCTCAGCATATAATAGATAGTGTTCATGTTGTGGGAATTAGGAGTGGAGTGCTGTATATATAGAATACATTTACACACTGCGGCGGGTATAGTGCACTATATGGCAAAGGAGGAATGATTTCAGACACAGCCAGATGCATGATGGTCTAGCCGCTGTATAATACTTGAATGGATCGCAACAAACTCGAAGCATATTGTGATTCAACAATTTTAACGTAGATATAATGAGGATCTAATCTTAACTGGCACCTTGAACACGTTTATAATATTTCATCATATACAGTATTAAATGAGATTTTCATACATTTATATTCATTATTTTATTTGTCAATATATATTTATTAATATTGCTGTTTTTAGTGTTACTGTTTCTTGCATCTGTATTGTATTTTTTGTGTGGTTCAGTGTATTATATCTTTTTGTATGAAATGTGCTATATTGAGGAAAAAAAACCTGAATTTTGTGACGATTAATCTTGTTGATTTCCAAAAAATAAATAATCTTTAATATCTGATTTTTGAATCATGTAACTCCTTCATGCCTCTAAAACATATTCTAATGAAACAGATGCAACAAAATCATCATCAAAATCCAGTCGAACTGCTCACAACTTTCAGACATGCGCTCTGAGATGAGGGATTGGTACTCGATATTTTATGGAGGGGTTAGAAAGAAAAACAGAGATCCACTAATAAAGAAAAATCTATTTCATGCCATATAAAGATAGATGCAGCCATATCTTTCCACTGATTCTGACTGGTCTAATTACTTTGGGATCCTGTACTGTAAAACAGTATAGCACAAGTTAAACAAAATATACCAGTACCAGTGCCTTCAGCCACCTGTCAGTCACATGACCCGCTCTATGCTAATCGGAGCCATCCGTCAAGAGCCTACATATGGCTCCCTCATCGTTTGCTCATTTCAGGATTATTGTCAGTTCAATTATGTCCTGCCTCTGTTTGCTTTACTTTGTGTCCGCACGCACATACATTAGTGCTGCTGCTCTGTTTATTTCCTGCAGAAAAGCAAGTCTGCTCTTTTGAAGATGTTTTTTTTTAATCCATACTCCTCTTCCTCCCCACACAACTACTCAGATGAAGGCAATAGAAAGAGCGTGTGAGTCCAACAAATGGACAGAGAGAGAGAGCATGAGAGTCAGAAAGTGGAACAAAGAAAGGAATTAAATGAAAAAGAAAAACTTCTAACCATTTTCCCAAGCTGGTTTTGTGTGTAGGGGGTTGTAGAAAGGATTTCACCACACAGGGTCTTTAATTAGTTGTTTCTTCCACTGCTGCATACATAATTAGTTTGGTATTTAATGGGCAATTATGCAAATTCCTTTGACAGGTTTAAGTAAGGCTTATAAGTCCTTCTTTAATTGTCTTTTTAGATATCTGTTATTTAGATGTAGTTATTAAAAGTAGTCCTTTATTATACAGACCTTCTATGTATAACGTGCCTTAGGGCTCACTTTGGCTATTCAGTAATAGTTAAGATACATTCAGCCCCTTAATGTGCATTCAGATGCAATATGCTCAGGTAGGGTACATATATATGCTTATATGCATATATGCTGTATGTGCAAATTTCCTTCACATGGAGCTCCCTTGAGGTGTTGAATAGTTGGATTCTGCAAGTCATCCGTGATCGCTCACACCATCTTTGCATGTCCCTGCTCCTGCCATTTGTCTTTCTCCTCGTTGATGAATAGCCTTTTGTTATTGTCTGGCTACTGTTCAAAGCGGCATTTTAAGTGCAGCTTCTGGGGGTTGGTTGGGTGGGGGGGGTTGAGATGACAGGAGAAACAAGACAGGAGGAGGGGAAGAGGGATGAACTGGCAAACTAAAGTATCTTCTGTTTGTTCTATTTTAGGAAAACAGCCCAAGGACGGGAAGAAGCCAGAGCCTTGTAAACCCATTCTCAAAGTGGAGTACAAAACCACTAGAAATGGGTAGGGTCTCTCTCTCTGTCTCTCTATCTCTCACACACAAACACACACACACGCTTAGGCATGAATATGCTTATTTATAGTATATTTATATTCTTTAATTTTGTCAGTATTTTTCCCTTGTGAGCCGATGTGATGCGATGTGAATTTCATTCTGCTGTGCATTTCTGTTCTATTTATAGTCTGAGTGACAATAAAGTTAATCTTGATCTTGATCTTAATTAGACACCGTTAAGGCAAAAGACACATCAAGGTTATTTACAGTTAAAAGCTGTTGCCAAGGCAATGTGAGGAACACGTGTGTATACGTAGTTACAGGCAAAACAAATTATTTCTGTTTTCTCTCTAGGCATTAGGTTGTTACTGTGTAAGTTATAATACACTCAGCGGTGTTCTAATATTAAAATAATCCCTCTTGCATCATGGCGTCTTGTATCCTTGTAACACATTGGAGTATTTCTCCAATACTTTGTCCATTTACTACAGTACAAAGGTTCATTTGTAGTCAGATAAACTCACAGATGGTGATCAAACTTGACCATATCTACAGAGTATTGGAGGTGTTCTTCTATGAAATTTTCATAGACATCTGCAGAGCAGTCAGTATTTTCTGTGGTCATGGTATAAAAAGTCAGTAAAATTTTAATGCCTTTGTGTGTGTGTGTGTGTGTGTGTGTGTGTGTGTGTGTGTGTGTGTGTGTGTGTGTGTGTGTGTGTTGCAGGGAACCCTTCATAATCCTGTCTGGTGGTCTGTCCTATGACACGGTGGGCCGGCGGCCTTGTTTGACAGTAATGCATGGGAAGAGTACTGCTGTGCTGGAGATGGACTACCCTATAGTAGACTTCCTCACACTGTGTGAGACTCCATACCCTAATGGTAAGTGTGTGTGGGTGCATCTCTGCTCTTTCTATTTGTATGGGAAACATCATCTTATCCTCCTTTTGTCAGTGCTTTCGACTCGCGGGCACACAGGCACACACACCTTTCTGTTTTTTAATTATGTCAGATTGCCCCTGTGTTAGTGTGTTTCTGTAATAAATATGAAATTTCCCAAGAGAAAGGATCCTATTCTGGTTTCATTATCCAACACACAGAATATTACATTTTCATTTCATCTCTTTGTACGCAATAGCCTTCCGCCTAAATTAAATTATTTTCTTATTTCCTGTATTGAGGAGTCAACACCTAAATCAAGTCGGACTGAAGCTGAATGGTTTGGGATCCTGTATGCACGTAATCCAGTATGTAAACTCCGGTGCAGTGTTATCTGGCACATAAACAGCTACAGGAAGGTTTAGTGAGTTATGTAACAATGGTGACTTCATTTAGTCACTGGTAACCTGATATCAGTGCCGGCTGATTTCATCTGGTAATGGACATTACTGGAATTTTGGATTACCCAATACATGTCTGGCAGATGGTGTGCAGTGTTCAGACTTAAACCGGCGTTAGTGTGCGGAGGAGGCTGATAATCCTCAATGAGGCTGCGGATGCAGCGTGCACACCAATGTAAAGGCAAAACAAAGGCATCATCCGACAAAATTTGTCCTAGAAAAAATATTTTTTGTTTTATGATTTCCTTGTTTGTGATTAGTTTCTTTCTTAAGCGGTGAAAGTTGCCTTAATTACGGTTGTTATTCTCAGCTCCCTTAATGCCAGAACTGACACAGAGAGATACTGACAGTGATCTACATTTGCATGACCATTCACAAGAAAATGAGAATCACTTGTAAACCAGTGCCAGGGAAGGAAAATGAGATTGACAGTGAGAGATGTAGTGACAACAGTTGTCAAAGTGTTTCAGCCTTGGTGAACCAGCCTGAGACCTGCTGCTATATATGACAGCTTGTGAACACCAGTTTGCATGAAGTCGCACTTGTGGGTACATAGTCTGACTGTAGTCAGTCTGACTGTACATCAATAGTGGGCCCATTATACAAAAATGAGAGTGATGTGTTGTTGGCCCACTTTAATTACTCACCAGGCTGCATCTTACTCCTCATCACTGCCAGTACCAATTCAGCATGCTGTTGGGCTGATATAGTCCATATCTGAATGGTCTCTGTTTGGTATGTGATGCTATTTCAAACATGCTCACTACACTATCTTGACTATAAATTGACTTTCATCAAGGTGCCCTGTAGCAAAACATTTAACCCCACAACGATGCCAATTTGTGGCCAAAAATAGAAGATAGAACTGGACGGTTCTGATGTAATAGAATCAGATATGTGTGCAATTTTCTTATTTAGCAGTAGGCTGTACTAGTTCTATCGCTGTGCCTCTAACTTACTATCTGTTTATAAGACTAGTGCATTCCTTTTTTAATTCATTCAATACAAAGGTTTAAAATCTATTATAAGGTTCCTAATGTAAAATCCTACTCGAAAATCAGATAGATACAAATATTTAATCAGGGTAATTTCCCCCGCAGTTATAAATCACATGGATTAATAAATACTCAGCGTTAGCGTTCCTGCCCTCTCGTCTCCAGGGCACAGATATGATAATAACGTTTGCCATATAAAGTCTGTGGAATTCCTCCCCTGTGGTTTGTAGATTTCAGGATATTGCTCTCAAGGAATTACAGGAATGCTCAAAGTGCGGCCTGAGAAATGACTCGTGTTGCCGTTTCACTGTGCAGATTTTCAGGAACCTTACGCTGTGGTGGTCCTTCTAGAAAAGGATTTAGTGGTGATCGACCTTGCACAAAATGGGTGAGCCTGACTTTATTAAATAACTCTTCATTATCTTGACTTCTTTTGTTTCTTAAATGTGGGCTAAAATGTCACTGCTGACCTATAATGCTCGTTATCTGTAATATATATTGCCCCTACTTTGTATCATGATATAGATTACTGTCATAAATCTTATTCTTTAGTGTGCATGCAGTACTGAATGAGACTAATGCACTGATAGTGGGCAGACAGACTAATTCAGTTTCGAGTGACTTTGTCTGTGCTCGCTCGTTCACAGTTACCCCATATTCGAGAACCCCTATCCTCTGACTATCCACGAGTCTCCTGTGACCTGCTGCGAGTACTTTGCCGACTGCCCTGTGGACCTCATACCTGCACTTTACTCTGTTGGCTCGCGGCAGAAACGACAGGGCTACAGCAAAAAGGTACTAAAAATAAATGTTTTATATTGTAACACTGCATTTAGTTTTTGGCTTTGTGAATCTTAATAGAAAATATTTTATCCAAGTTAACGTATAAGTGGTAAATATCAGTGAATCAATGAAACTGATCGACAGTTCCTGTAAAATATGGGAATTCTGCCTCTGTACAACACTACAGATATGTAGATTCATATTTACAGAAGCTTCAGAAGCTTTGCAGAAAGTTTGTGAATTAGCACTAAGCAGAAGCAGATGAGAAGTTCTCTTCAAAATAAAATAAAGTATTACCACTACTTCATCATAAAAATAACTCTTTGAACACACCTCCAATCACAGATTAATGATATTTAACAGTTTAATAGTAATAGTAAGAGTCATAAAAGAGCTAAATGCCTAAATCAGAAGTGTAAATGTTCCACATCACACCCTGAAAACTTCATACCATACTCCAAGAACCACAAGGTTACTGATCAAAGGACACATTAATACATACCTAGGCATACGTTTTGCTACAAACCGCATGCATCATGAGTTCATTTGTATTAGTGGTGCTCAGGTATATTTCCCAATGTTTCTGCAAAGCTAAATGGACTATATAATAGTGTCATATTACCTAACGATCCTTCGCTCTCTCTGTACACCTCCTCTCCTGTCGTTCTCTTTTCTTATCTTGTGTCATCCAAGACAGACCCCCTTCCCCTTTCAGCCATTATGTATGCCTATGTTCTTTTCCCTGTCGCCTTGTTCTAGCTTTCTGTCGGAAATGTCAGCATGTACTGACCCACACTGGCTGCCTAGCTGCTGCTTTTTTTTTTTTTGTTAAGCAAAGGCCTGGCTGAGCTGCAGGAGGGCATTCTCACATAAAGATCACCATGAGTCATCCTGGCGACCTTTGTATGTGTCAACGTGTTCAAAGCCAAACCCCCCACCAACACACACAGTCTCAGACCGAGAGACACACACACACACACACATTGAGGTGCATAGTGTACAATTGCAAGACACACAAAAGGATTCCTGCCTGTTTCCCCACACACTATTATCTATTTCAAAAATCAATGTTTCTATTGATGAGAGGTTTATTGACATGAGATGTACTTCTACCTGTGCTCTCTCATTCGCTCTAATGTACCGCGTGTGTCTGCTGTCTCTCCAGGAATGGCCTATTAGTGGTGGAAACTGGGGTCAAGGCACACAAAGCTACCCAGAGATCATCATCACTGGGTAAGACAGTTGCTGATTTCATTAGCATTATCATTATCGTCTCGCTGCAACTCAATTACTTTCACCTTTCCCGCGCTGCCAGGTCACCACGACAAAGGAGCTTGTCTTAAGATATTTACTGTACAGTACGTCTTTATACATTCCAATCATGCACACTTTGCTCCATTTTGATGTTTATTATCCTGCACTAAACTGTCAACAAGGGGAGAAAGGGCGTTTATACACACTGAAGAAGTGACATTGAGGTATGGATTTGGCAGCAGGCCACTCTCGCCCCTCTCCTTGCCTCTCCCCCTCTACTCACCCCTACAGTGCCGTATTACTATTCTGTCCAGGTTTGTTTCTTTCTAAGAGTACCACAGCCGGCAGAATATTTCTCTCTCCAAGTCCACTCAGCTGAATTGACAACAAAACAATAAGGAGAAAAAGAAATGGGAACCAAAATATATGTCAAAATACGAGACAGAGTCCTTTTCTGTGACAGCAAATGGAGAAGCTGCCATACTTATTATGACCTGCTAATGACTGTATATCCTCATTACACTTGGGTTCAATTCATTCACAAGCAATTATCAATATGTGGGCATTATTATGCAGCCATAACAGCCTCCACTCTTGTGGGAAAAGGTCTCCACAATATTTGGAACCAGGCTGCAGGGATTTGCTGCCAGTCACCCGCAAGAGCTTTAGGGAGGTCGGGTACTGATGTTGTGCGATAAAGCCTGGCTCACAGACGGTGCTCCAACTCAGGTGTCCTATGGGGTTGAAGTCAGGGCTTTGTGCAAGGCCAGTCAAGTTCTTCTACACACCACGGAAAGCATTTCTTCATGGACCTAGCTTTGTGCACACAGACATGTCATGTTGATACAAGAAAAGATGTTCTTTCAAACTTGGCTAGCTATATAGTAGATACTGGTTACCTTGTGTTTAAACAACCTTGATTGAACTTGTCTAGGCTGTACCCCTTACTCTCGCCCTATGCCACCTGGGATGAGCTCCAGACACCTGCAACCTTGAAGGATAAGCAGTTATTGAAAATGGATTGATGGATATTTGGTTTAATGTACCCAGACATCACATTTTGTTAAGCAAAGTAATCCAAGAACTTTCCTCATCTGAGATTCTAGACATGTTTTAATACTGCAAATGTTACAAACTGCTTTGTTTTGATCAGACTTTGATTCAAAGTTTTGGACATTTTGTAAGACAACAGGACACAAATTGAAATTCATCTCTCTCATGTTCCTCTACTTTTATTTATTTGTTTTATTTCTTTTGAATTCCCAGGCATGCTGATGGAACTGTGAAGTTCTGGGATGCCTCTGCAAGTGAGTTCACTCGATGGCTAAGCTTTGTTTATGCCTCACAGAAGTTTCACGAAAAAACCCGATAAAACAAAGAAAGAAGACGAGGACGTTTTGAGCTTTAGTTTCAATTTGAGACAGAAATGCAAACTAAAGGAAAAGAGTACCCGACTTCACACTGTCAGTATAAATAAACTAAAGAAGTAGTAGTAAGTCCTTATTCCAAATTCAGAGCACCGCATTGTGTTGCATTGCATAGTATTTGGAGTCAGATTCTATATGTCCAGTGTCTCTGGGTTACAACTGATTCTTCTCTCTTTTCTCTCTTTTTTTTTTCTCCTAGTAATGCTCCAGGTGCTCTATAAGCTCAAAACAGCCAAGGTGTTTGACAGAAACAGGTCCAAGGAGGACAAGGGCAGCACCGACGCGTCAGATGAAGACCCCTTTGCTATTCAGATCATGGCCTGGTGCCCTGAGAGCCGGATGCTGTGTGTTGCCGGGGTGTCAGCCAATGTTATCATCTACCGCTTCAGCAAGCTGGAAGTAACTACTGAGGTGGTGCAGGTGGGTAATGGTTTATAATCTGGGTTAAATGCTTATTTACTGTGAAAAGAGAATGGACACAAATATGGGACATTAATAGCTTTTATTTGTTATTATTTGCCCTCAACGTTCAAATTCTGTTTTAAGATGTCGAGACATATGCACAAATACACACACACACACACAGGCACTCAAAGATCTGCCTAGTCAAAGGCAGTATGGTTGCCATGCCAACAGACGGAGCAGTGAACAAGCAAAGCTAGACTGTCATTATAATCTGCCTTGATAGCGGCATAAGTGCTTATGGGGGTGTGATGGGAGCCTGTGTTTAATGGCATAAAGAGAAATGCTGTTTAATCTGTGTGTGCATGCTCACACTTCCTATGTTGCAAACGCGTGTATGTATGTGTAGTTTCTGCAGTCACTGGAGCAGTGGGCTGGTAAATTGGTAACTGGCAAGAATTTTGGCAACATTTGTGTCACTGTGCAGTCATTGCTGTGGTGCTGTTGCACCAGCGTTGCTCTCTAGACAGAGATCGGCTGTCAATCAAAGTACGTAGGAGGTGCTGTGATGTGCTTTTTTCCTTGCGGGTCTGTAAATGAATTTTCATTTGTTAGCAGGTGCCCTTTATTTGCTCTGGACTGTTTGTGCTAACTATCCAATTTTTTGTTCCGCCAAGCAACCTGGCCCTCGCAGCAAAAAGTTTTCATGAATCTTGAGAGTTCAAGTGCCTCGCTTTAGGCACCTTGCAGCAGGAGACTGATTTGAATCAGCCACTCTCCTGTTAGAGGCTTTTTTTATTTTTTATTTCTGCGAGCGTTGATTCGTTTGTCAGAGAAATTTCAGGCACTTTTTTCCTACGCTCCAAGTGTGTGATTGGGACGTGGATCAGGACTAGATATGCAGTTGCGGCGAGGCGTAATTAAGAGAGCAGCCTCCCTTTGCTCAAGGTCAAACATGTCTCTATAAACCTTGCAGAGACGTAAGAGGTAAGAGGAGGACAGACACAGGCGGGTGTGAGAATTTGAAGAAGGGCACTGATCACTCTTCACTCCCACATGTCACTGGGGCTAATGAGACTGACAGAATGCAAAAGAGAAGAGCTAATGCACATTGTGTGTGTGTGTGTGTGTGTGCGTGTGACTGTGCGAAGGCGGAGGTTGCAGAGAAGTAGCCTGAAGGAGGACTTAGAAGGAATGGAAAATTTCAGCATTGGAGGACCTCTTTGACTCTCAATCTGCCTACACACACATGCACACACACACGAAGACGTCAAACAAATCTCTATTATCAAAATGACTGTGTTGTATATGTGTGTGTGTGGATGTCATTCGCCGTCGTCTAACTATTCCCATCCTCAGAGAAATTCATGAAGATTTGTTGTTGCCTTTACGATGATGACCTCTTTTATAAATCTGCTAATATCTTCTCTTCTGTGACTGTGTCCTGCGTGTGCTCCGTGTGTTGTCTTTTTAGTTATTAGAGGTGAGAATGCAGTACGAGCTGAACGACATAGAGTCTCCAGACGGCGGGGGCGGAGGGGGAGAACAGACATCGGCGCTTCCCACTCCCGGTGCCTCCCCTCAAACAAGCGGCCCACCTTCACACCCCTCCACCAGCAGCAACAACTCTGACGGAGGCAACATGCCTTGCCTCAAGTATGAAACACACACACACACACACACACAGCACTCACATAAACTCTCAATAGCACCCGAAGCGTTCGCACACATTCTCATACACATTCATACACACAAGAGTCTTGCCTTTTGCTTCAAGCACTCTTGCGCAGACTTAGTCAGCGCCTGAAGCATTCTCAACCACAGCCTCCCCATCATCCCCTCGCAGCCACTCATGCCAGACCCTCAACGCACAACTGTTTCAGAACTGCAGCTGCACCACTTGTCATTCTGTCTCTCCCTTTCATTTATTTGATTTTTTTCTCCTCTCTGTTTCTGTCGCTGTCTCTACTCCTCTTCATTACACTCTGTCTTCTTATCTCCAGGGTGCGCAGTACTCCTCTGAAGCAGTCTCCTGGTTACCAGGTAGATTTGGTGGTCCAGTTAGTGTGGGTGAGTGGAGAGCCTCCTCAGCAGATCACAAGTCTGGCACTCAATTCCTCCTATGGCCTGTAAGTATACAGACGGCGACATCTTAAGTCATGACTAGAACCAAGTTGTTGTTTTTTTATCTGAAAAAGTTCCCACTGTTTTGCTTAAATGACTAAAATCTATAAAGATGAAATATGCAAAGTGGACATGCAGTTTATAATTTTGCAGTTTAAGCAGCAACTTCACAGCAACAACCAGGCTTGTCAACACAATTTATGACTGCCAGGAAAATTTGGACATTCTAGCTGTTTTTTGTGCTTTGACTACAGTGTTTGTTTTAATCAAGTCTGTTAAATCAAATTATATAAACCATTCATCATTCTTTCTCTGACTTTCCTCCATCTCACCTCTTCTCTCCCCCTGCAGTGTGGTGTTTGGCAACAGTAACGGTCTGGCGGTGGTAGACTATGTCCAGAAGACAGTGGTGCTCAACTTGGGGACGGTCGAGCTTTACGGCTCTAATGACCCCTACCAGAGACAGCCCCGCTCACCAAGAAAGACAAGACAGCCCTCTGGAGGTAATGAGAAGAAGGAGACGTGAGAGATGTGCAGGACAGACAGTGCAGCCCATTGCTATTGTGGAAATTTCATATAATCATATCATATTTGAATGTTTTTCCACCTGTTTTTTTATCACCTACTTTTGTCCAACTACTGTTGCTTTCATGTGGCTCTGATTATCTGGTTATTTCATCCCCACTAGCTCAGATTGTTTAGGTTTGAACTCCTGCACACTTTATTCTTGTTTTTTATTTTCTGCCTTTAAGCCCAAATTGTGTTTCAGCATCAGACTAAATCAAACCATAATCTGCAAAAAACGCTGATCTTGTCTCAAAGGCGAATGAATCAGTCGCACAGAAACTCACCGAACATAAAACACCACAGTTAAGCTGCAGTGTGAACAAAGCCTGAAGTAGATAGACAAACACACGGCAGGTTTAAGAACTTTGGGTACATCTCAAAAGAACTGAGAGGCAAAATCTGATTATGTATTCAAGGTTTATTTCCAGTTATAATTATAATCAAGTCTTTCAGGCAACATTATGACAGATTTGTTCCAGTGGAGCCTACTTAAGTTATTATTTGTTCTCCAGTAACCCCACAAGTCCACCGCCCCTTAAACTGATCTGTAAACTGACCCAAATGTGAGAATGAATCACAGAGCACACTCTGAAATCCATCTACTTCATTAGGCCGACGCACAACAAAGCACTTTGACTAACTCTTTCATTGTCCATCTGCCTCTGCTTCTCATTCACACACACTCACAGAGCCCATCCCTTTTACACACATGGCCACTGCAGCCTCATGGTCTACCGCTGATAGACGATAAGATGCTTTCAGTATGGACACACTGCCACCCTGTGTGCAATGACGGCAGTGCGGCTACAAACAGGATGCCGCAGTGTCATGACGGTGTACTGCCCATGCTCAAGCAAAAAGTTTGATGGCTGAATTAATAAGTGGATGCTGTGGGATTATTATTATTTTGGGTTTGTGTGCACGCATAGACAAACACACACGAGTGCTCACATACGCACGTGCACGTGTAAATACACACAGAGCATCTGGTGTCACTGACTGGTGAGCAGTGGGCTGGCACCTGTCAGAATTTGGCGAGCGCAAGCAGTAATCAGGCATCCAGCTGTGTTTCCCTGCCAGCAGGGACTGCTGTCTGCTTGGCTTTCTGCCTCACAGGACAACATCACGCACACACCATTTGTACACAAAGGGAAGAATTAGACTTGAAACTGGATAAAGAAACTTTAAAGAAAGGTGAGCGAGAGGAGTGCAACCGATTTTGGTGTAGTGATCGGATGTTCTCTCTAAAAGTGGCAGCAGTGTGTTGTGTGGTGTTACACGCTCGCAGACTGAACACCCTGGTGCTTCTTTTGATTTAGCTTTATTTGTGTTTCATCAGTTGATCTCTGTTGCAGGGCTGTGCGACATCAACGAGGGCTCAGCCACGTCAGAGGACCGCTGCAAGTCCCCTACTTCAGGTAACATGTCCTTCAACGTCTTATTACCAAAAAATAATAATAATAAAAATGTGGGAGAAATATAGCAGAACTAGATATGACACCCAAACAGTCCAAAATAGACTTGAATACAGGAGCGTCGGTTAGGATTAAGATCAATGTTTCAAATGAGCCTCTACTTTTAATACTGTTTCATATTATATTCAAATTGTTGCTCATCACACCGGAACTACACAGAAGAGTTTTTTTTGTTGAACCATAAAATTGTCTGGCTGTCAATTTCATTCTGCTTCAGTCTTTAGAAACGCGCTGTTTGAGCTTATTACCATGCATTTATGGATTTTTGAGACTATTTTCCCATTTGTGCATGCATTCTTTTACCACTTTGCAGAGTTCGATAGACAGGAATACATTTGTTTCAATTCTCGCACGGTATCCTGGAAAACTGTGTTACAGGCTGTAGACTAATCTCTGCGATGCTAATTCAGTGTGACGGCTAAGAATTATAAATTGAATTAGGCTGTTCAACATAACTCTGCATTCTGGTAGAGAAATCCATTAATTTACATTAATCAGGGTGTAAGTTAAAAAGTAAAAGTTCAACCTGCAGGGCCTCATGGTCTTTTCACATATTCAGCAACTGCATAATTGCATAATTGTGAAAAAATATTATCCTACAGTTAAATGTATATCAGTTGTAAAATGCCGTGCATTACAGTAAGTGTTGACTGACATCTTCTTTCAGTGAAACATGTAAATGTGTCTGGGTGAACTTTACTGAAGCAGATCTATAAAGAACATTATCATATAAAGCACACATATATCAAACAAACAAAATGCATTGTCCCTTACAGTATTAAGCACTTCTACATTGCAATGTTTGACCCATTGATGATCGTGTCCAAGAAGCGCGTTGTGCGTTCCGACGCTCTGTTGCTCTTTTACTTGCCTCCTTCTTAATCTGCGTCATTAGTATTTCAGCTGAAGGTGCTTGAAGAGAGAGCAGCCCAGATCCATCTCATTATGGGGGTAACTTGGCATTAGCACACTGAAAATGAGGAGCTTTTTTTTTTTAAAAAAAAAAAGGTCAGACAGAAAACAAACCTTTAAAGTCTGGAGAGTTCTGCTTCTGTTTCAAAGGTATGATGGCTGTCCCAGCCCAACCAGCGTCTGGTGACATCAGACTGTGGTCTGATACATCTGTCTGCTCTGCATTATTCATAGGAGAGAGACAGATAAGGTGTCTCCCTGCAAAGAAATCTCTACCTTAACAGTGAAAGTTTAGGGATATGTTTTATTTTTTTTGTTTTTTGGTAAGTGATAAAAATCTGGCAGTGAGGGAAAATAAATGATTTCTTTTCATACAGTTTCACCTTTTTGACCTTAAAATACATGCACTGTAATGAATAAAGACTGTGAATAGCAGGATAGTGTAAGGGTATACACACAGCAAAAAGTTAATACTCCCCCACACAGGCACAAATGCAAGATAAATATTTGAATTAAAATGAGATCAGATCCTCCTTCTAACTAGCAAGCAGTTGGAAAATGACACCATATTATTCATCATTGGTGAATTTTTTTGATGGTTCAAGGTATTACATCAGAATATTTGAGTCAAATCTGAACTTTTGAACCAGTTCTATTGAAATGAAAAGGTCGGTTTGCTCAACACAGTAGAAAAACGGTAGCTTGTGTGTAGCAATAAGCCAAAGGGTGTTTCTAACTGCACATTTACTCTACTTTACTTTCCTCTTTACACCCCCAAAAGTGTTGACGCCAAACAGCAATCTACAGCAATTCTACAATGGAGGTGGTAGAGGAGGTAAGATTGGCCAAGGATTTTCATGAGAGGCTTTGTAGGCAGGACACAAGAGTCCAGATTTATTTGTCCCCTCCCCCCCTGTCTCTGTCTTCCGTGTCATGGTCACCACAGCAGGAAGAAATAGAAGAAAGAATAGAGAGCCGGAGTTCTGGGTTAGCTTCTGTTCCATTATCTTTTGGATCTCAATGTATTCAATTACAAACAACAGTAGTTTTTTTTTTTCTTGGTCAAAATGACAAGGTGCATATTTTAGTACAAAAAGTATATGGTCAGAAAACTACACGCAGAGAGCTGAATTCTCGGGGAGCAGAGGCTAACCTGTGAGCAGGGCATAAAATGTAGCTGTCACAATACAGCTGTTACAATTGCCTTAGACACACATCTGCATGCTACATGTATGTAGCACGAGTGTCATATTGTAAATGTGCCTGCGTGTGATATCTGTCCTGACTTCCTACAACAGATTCCCTGTGTACATTATGAGTTGACGTTCTCTGTCCATAGTGCAGTATGATGATACCGCAGAGCGGCGAGCAACTCATCTGTCTAACTGTGTCTTTGTGTACCTTGAGTGTGTGTTGATGAAACCGATAATTCTATTGCCTGAACGGTTGAAAGTAATGCTTTCTGTCTGTCTGAGGTATGGAGCTCTCTAGATCATACCCTCTTTCAGATTCAGGTGATAATGAGTCGGTATCTAAAATGACTGCCGCAGCAAAAGACTGGAGTTCTGACCCAGATCAGTCCTTCTCAAACAAACGTCATGGATTCTTTTTAACTAGCCTCACCTCATCTAATTAGTCTGAACCTTGTTAAAACCAACAAGTTTCACAAGACAGTCTTTTTAAAAAAAATACTTTTTTCCTCTTTGTTGCATCTGTGAGGGCAGAAACTTTATTATTCTTATTAGTTCATGGAGTTTGGTGACTTTGCATAATCCCCATAGCTCCAGAAGGGTCCAATTAGCCAGAATAAGTTTAATCGTATGTGTGGATATGTAGGGCCCTAAAAATAAGATAAATAGAACACCTTCTATTTATAGAGTAAGCCATGTTTTTGTACATTTGTGTACATAAATTATGGACAGGAGCTGGAAAACAGCAAGCTTTGAAAACTGGAAACTAATAGAAGTTTCAGAAGTGTCAGACATTCAAATTTACCGAAGTGCCTCGGCCATTCTATTCTTGGAAACAAAAAATGGAATTCTAATTTAGGGGGGAAAAAAACACTAAATAATAAAAAAGAAAAGAATACCAAATCAAGTGAAACCCAACTCAGCTCGAGCTTGAGGGAATTAAGGATGTCGTAGACTTTAGGGTAGGGTTTTTGTGTATTTCTTAAACTAAAAAAAAAACAAAACTACGAGCTAGCCATAACTTTAGTACTTCAAATATCATTGGTGAATGTATCATTTCAGTGCACACATGAATGTCCCATTCTCTTATAACACAGAGTGCCTCCTACTTCTTTCTATACTTCTCTACCGCTTGAGAAAGTGTGCCTAATACAGGTATTAATGAAAGAAGCATCATTTATGCATAAGAAGTTCTGCTCGCCGACAGTATCTAGCAGTAAACTACCTCAGTAACTTCTGACCATCTTTTCCGCTGTCTTCTTCCATCTCCTGTTCAGTATTTTCTGTTTCATGTTACCTTCTTCTTGATGCATGCTCCTGTGGCATGAGGGTCCTGGATGGCTGTGCAGTTTTTGATGTGTCTTACTGTACCAGTCCTCTCTTTCAGGGCAGTGTGCAATCAGAGATCACCTCCTTTGTCTTTTGCAGCATGCCTCTGTGACATACAGGGTTGTCTCTTGAGTCCTTTACTGCAGTGTCTTCTGGCCACTTGTTCCACAGCTTTTTTTTTTGTGTATTTCAGATTTGTGCACAATCCTAGTCCCAGTGCTAGTTACCTAGCTTTGCATGGCATCGTGTCTTAGCTTAGACGTGTGTTTGTAAAGAGGGATGTTCTCTTTTTTCCAGCAAAGATGTCACGGAAATTAAGCTTGCCTACTGAGCTAAAGCCAGACTTGGGTAAGCCTTGACTTCGTGTCTCCAAACAATTTGTATGGAAATGCAGTATATCTTTCTCACTTCGACTGGACTCCACCACATTCCATTAGTCCAGTTTTATCTGGTTATTAGGCTCAAAATTGGCAAGCTGCAAGTTTGCACGAGACAAAAGTAGCACTGATCTGACCAGAATTTGAATTTATCGAGCTTGGAATTAAATCCAGTGTGAAATTTTTACTGTTGTGCTCTGACTCCCACTGTTTGACCTTTGTGTGGGGGTTCTTCTTAGAGGTCAGTGTTGCTAAGCTAAACTATCCACACTCCATCTCACCGTAAAAGCTTTCTGTAACTTTTGCAGCTTTCTCTTTCTCTTCTGTGTTCTTCATGCCTTTGCTTTTTATGTCCAATTGGTCCGTTTAAAAATTTCCCAAGTAGAAATATCGTCACTTTTTTTTTTTTTTTTCTTCAGGGGTGTACAACAGTCTCCTAAAGCACCAGGAACATTGGCTTTTAAAGAAATTGAATTGTGCATGTGCCAACACATTTACCTTTATGCTTGTTGAGTTCCAGTGTGATACACATGTAACCTAAGTGCCTGATAGCTGGTTATTCCATAGCCTGTTAATAAAAGTGCTGAGATTTTTAGAATGTGTATGATATACAATATAAAGTATGGTTAATATAAAATTAGGTTTCAGTTGATGCTGCTCTGTTGACCAACTGAGATCCATCTGTCATAGAGATAAAACTAGACCCTAACCCTTTTATACATTTACCCACTGTCCAACACGTTTAGATTTCTCTCCCAGTTTTCTGTGTCTACATTGTCAATATCTTCCAGAGATCAGTTCATAAACAAAAATACAACACGACTACTACACCACGACTGGTATGTGTTGAGTTTTGCTGTAAAGTTTCAACCCGAAAAGTGAAAAAAAAAAAACAGTTTAAAACTTTTTATTTATCATATTTTGTCTGTAAACTGTCTACATCTGTGTTGTCTGTCATGTAATTGTACTGCTTTGCGGATGCTTTACCTCTCTCTGTTTTCTCTTTACTGTCCTCCTGTCTGTATGCCCACCACGGGGTGCCAACCCATTAGACCACCGGGACAATTCCTTCAGCCGCTCTCGCTCCTCCAGCGTCACCAGCATCGATAAGGAAGCACGAGAGGCCATCAGCTCCTTCCACTTTAGTGATACCTTCGCCCGGAAGGGGGACAGTACTTTGACACCCTGCCTGTATGTGGGCACATCCCTGGGCACTGTGCTGGCTCTAGCTCTCACAATGCCACCTGCTGGGGAGCAACGGCAACTGCAGCCAGTTATCATTTCACCTACCGGTGGGTACCAGGAGGGATGGAAACTAGAATGATGTAGCTGATAATGCTATCATAACCATAATATTGTGTATTATAAAATCAAAAGAACTGAATTTGAATTCAAATTTCACAACAACAAGCCCTTTCCTTCCATTCTTCAGGCATGTTAGTACGGCTGAAGGGCAGCATCATGCGGATGGCTTTCCTGGACTCGGCAGGTTCCCTGCTGCCCCCTGCATTTGAGCCTTGGTATGAACCCAACGTCACAGCAGATGGTGAAGAAAGGGAGAAGGTCCGTAAGCGCAGGCCTGTCTCAGTGTCCCCCTCCACCTCCCAGGACCTCAATGAAAGCCAGTACGCTGTGGTGTGTTCAGAGAAACAGGCCAAAGTCATGTCCCTGCCCTCCCAGACCTGCATCTATAAACATAGTATCACAGAGACCTCCTTCATCCTGCGGGCAGATGTGGTGCAGATGAGCCAAGGCGTGTGTGTCGCGTGTTTCTGTGCCAACGGCCACATCATGACCCTCAGGTGAGAAACATGTCAGCCGGAAATATCTGCTTATTATTAAAATGTATCAATCAAAGTCAGCTTGAATAAATCATGTTCATCATTAGATTGACATAGATTGTATCCGCCTACTGTTCCTTGTATATTTTATTACTTTGGCAGAGAACAGTATTCAAGCTTTGTGGTTTTGAAACAAAATATACTGCAGGATTTGTTTGTTTTTTTGCCAATATTGGTCAGTATTACCATGACAACCACACAAAATCTGTGTTCTAAGTCTGAAAAAAAGAATAAAAAGTAATTAATTATAAGAAAGTGCAGCACAAGGGTGTATAATAGCCAATGAGAGAGTTGTTGTGTACTTATGAGCTTATCAGGGTCGTGATGAGGATTGAGAGAAAAGATATTTTGGCATATTTTAGGACATTTTTCACAGTAAAACTTGTAAGTATTGGAATCCATTTTAATTCATGTGTATCTAAGCTGACCAGAGCCTTCACTTTCCCTTATAATGTCAAAGCTTCCAAAAAAAACTATAATTAAATTATACTTGATCATAATTTCCAACCTTCTACAAGTATAAAACAACTGTTGTTTGCTGAAGTTCAGATTTAAATGGCAGAAATAAATGCTTTCCCCTCTGGAGCAGACAGGATCATATTATATCCTCAGTTAAACTTTCCTTTTGCTCTAGTTGTCATTCAAAGTCAGACACAAACTTTTGTCCTCACCCACACCCACACCCATCCTCAGGCCTTCACGTAGACCTGCCATTGACGTCCATCCATTAACCCCGACACTAACCTTAAACCCTTAACAGTACACCACCACAAAACCTTGTCCTAAATATAAACCAATGTGACAAGATTGGGAACTATTTTATCGCTGTGTCTGGACGGATACAAGTGAGGAATGTGTGTAAGTCTGTCGCTCATCCTCATTAATCTTCCCTACCTCCCTAGAGGAGAGAGACAGAACAGAGTGTCTGATAAAGCAAGGGTATCCATCTGTCGACCTGTCTATGTGTGTGTGTGTTTCTGTGCAAGTGTTTTCCTCTTCAAAGTGTAATGCATGAACGTTGTCAGACTTTTCAGGAGTATGAAATATGCCGTGTTTTGAAAAAGTCAGTGAGAGTGACAAAACTTGAAATATTTGCTCTCTCCTAAATACAGCCATCATGTGTGACATCATCATGCTGACCAAGGCTGCGATATAAAAAGGCATTTATCAGCAGCCTATAATATTCTTCAGATATCAAATCACCTAAATCATTTCTGTGTCTCCTGTCTAGTGTGCCGGGACTGAGACCGCTCATGGATGTAAACTACCTGCCTTTGACAGACATGCGGATAGCCAGGACATTCTGCTTCACCAACCTGGGTCAGGCCATGTACCTCTGCTCCCCCACTGAGATCCAAAGGATCACCTACAGCCAGGACATCTGTGAAAACCTACAGGTCAGCTCTAAATATAGGGCAGTGGATTGGAGTCATGGTTCAAGATTTGGACTTCAAAACCTGAATAAAGTTTTGCAAATTATATATAAGAGCTGGATTTTGTACTTGATTACTTTGGGAACATGCTGTATATTCTATATACTATACACTAGACTCCATGTGTATGTTAACTATAGTGGATTAAAAAAAAACACTGCATAAATAGACAAGGCACTGGGGTAGCAGGGTAATGTTTGTGTTGATGTTTCAGGAGATGCTGGGTGAGCTTTTTACACCAGTGGAAACACCAGAAGCACCTAACAGAGGGTTCTTCAAAGGTCTCTTTGGGGGTGGAGCACAGTCTCTGGACAGAGAGGAGCTATGTATGCCAAACCTACACATGCCCACATATACATTGGTTCAATCCCTTCATTGATGCAATCTCTCAGTTACACATCTTTTCTTTCATCTCTTATCTCAGTCGGTGAGATAGCATCTGGAAAGGCTTCCAGAAGTCTGGCCCAGCACATCCCAGGCCCCGGTGGCATTGAGGGGATGAAGGGGGCGGCCTCAGGTGTGGTTGGAGATCTGGCACGTGCCCGGATAGCACTAGATGAAAGAGGCCAGAAACTGGGCGAGCTGGAAGAGAGGACAGCTGCCATGATGGCCAGTGCAGATTCCTTCTCCAAACATGCACATGAGGTAACAGAAAACTGAACAGCTGCTCATACCTCTGCATACATAACACAGAGCCCAACACAATGAGAAATGAAGTGTTGTGTGGAATAAATAGTTTACTGAGGAATAATTCTCTAAAAGGCAGAACACATTTCTAATATATTTTCATCTGCATACAGAGTTTTAGACTAAGCAAAAAAAGAGGGGGAAATGCATCACAGCAAATGTTTAATAATAAATTAAAACCCATTAGATGATGCATCTTGTGACACATGTGGTGCAGTGCAGTGGAATACTCCCCAAATTATTTCAGAATTATTACTCACTTACACGATTTAGGCACTAGGCAGCAGTACATATCTGTGGAATGTTGACAGTACTAGGGATATGGATTTTACTCTTATGTCAGTCCTCCACCGTCTCACTTCAAGATTTCATTTTTTAGTAATGACATAAAGACAAAGCTTATAAAAATGTGTGAAACCTCTTGTGTTCCTCACATTTTGATCCACTGCAACCTTTTCTCTCTTAACAGATGATGCTGAAGTGCAAAGACAAAAAGTGGTACCAGTTCTGATCGATGATGGAGGAGGAGCAGAGCTCCACGGACACAACTTTCACCCTTCATTGGCTCATTTGGACTCACCGTGACCCCCACCCATCTGTCTGTCCATTCACTCATCCCTCCAGGCCTTCTTCACTGGGACACTTGGGATTTTCTTCCCTAGCACAATGTTGAATACTGTTCTTACCTCAGTCTTAGGGTGGAACTGAGGGGTAGACAGGGGAGAAGGACAACCTCAGAGGGAGCAAATAAATTGTCTTTTTTTATGTTCATGTTTCTTTGTTTATCTCTGTTCAACCTCTCCTCCGAGGTAGCCGATTGGTCCACGCACCTGGAGATTTCTTCATTGCCATTTGCCAAAAACGTCCTTTACTGTTGTCTCCACTTCAAGCCCATCGGGGGCCAGTATTCAAACCGACGAACACAGCTGAAAAAAGACAAACACTATTGAAGAAAATAGACTACAAAAAATTCTTAAAATGTAAAAAGAAGGAAAAAGAATCTAAATACATCATTATATATACATAAATCTAATAAATGTGCAACGCTGTATCCACTTCCGAGTGACAAGTACTGAAGAAAGGAGATGAGGAGACAGGAGCAGGGGTGTGAAGGCCCGAAGGAGGCAACGCTGGAAGTGCTGCGACAGTGACGCCTCCTCTATGCAGAGAGTCACAGGGATATAAGCAACTTATTCTGATGTACACTGGATATTTCACTCTAGACTCTCCTCTGTATCTTACAGACTTTCATATCGTTACCAACAGTGTGTGTTTGCGCGCGCGTGTGTGCGTGTGTGTGTATGTGTGTGGGTGTGTTAATTTCTATTTTCTCGCCATTCCTCTATTTGTTATTTGTTGGGTTTTTTGCTCTGTCTGTATTATTGGAAAATCTCTTATTTTTCTATTGTTGTGAAAGTGGATGATATTTGATTTGTTGAAAAAATATACGTTTTGTGGCTTTTGTCTAACAACTCAAATTAATTTCTCTTTATGAAAAGGGCTGGAATCTAAAAGGAGGGCAAGGATATAAAAGGCATATATCATTTAGTACTCACTGACATGGCCACATCAGATTTCTTGACTCTGAAATCTTAAAGTGAGTGCGTATGAACCACACATGTTTTGTTCACCTGAGGATTTCATTTATTGACCTATCTGATGTGATGTTAACTGCCTCCCTCACCCTCTAATGTCATAAACTTCCGCAGTTTGGCTTAGTCTGTGAGTGTGCGACAACAAAGGTTGATCAGATCAGTGTTAAATACGCTAATAGTCTAACCAGATTTGTTGGGTTTTCAGGAGTTTCCGAATTCTGGAGTACACGTCAGTATGGAGATTACATACACATGATTAGAAATCCTATTTATGTGTATTCATATATGCAGGATCATGGAAATATGGTGTATAATCCTTTAAAGGCATACATTTGAAACATATTTGCTGCCAGTTGTCTGTATGAGAAAGTTGTCTATGTGATTTCTTTGTTAATATTTATTTATTGAGGCGCAAGAGACAGTTGTGTTTGGTGTCAGAAGCCTTCACCTTCATCATTATCTCATTTCTATTTACATATTTGCAGTAAAGCTCAAATGTGTTGTATCTCTCTGTCTCCCAGGCTTTTAACCTTTATTTGTATATAAGTAAATAGTTTGACAATCTAAGACCAACTGGAAAGTAAATGTCGAGGTTGCTCAAGCAACATAAGAGGAGAGAGGCCATATTTTTTCTGACGCCAAAGAGTTGCTTTAGCTTTTCCATTGCATTATAATTTGGCTCGTCACTCCATGAGTCTCGACACCAGACAGTGTACAGTAATATGTGTGACACAGTATAGCTTAACTTATGGAGTGCAGACCCAGGGGCAGGTCCGTTTAGGAATATTATCATCTTCATCACCGTTCAGGATTCAAAGAAATGGAGCAAGTTGCAATGGAACTCAGCCATTTATAGTACTATTGTATCACAATATGTCATAAAATGTAACATTCGGACTAATGTTTAATGTTTAAAGTGGCCTAACTGTTGGTTTATAAGGCTGTTTCCTCTCAACAAAAACCTAAAACATTCCACTACATCTTAGACACAAACAATATTTATGGTATTCATCTGTGTGTGTGTGGGAATGTGTGTGTTTGTAAGTTTCCCTGTCTGTCTGTGTGTCAGGATGTGTTCAAGTGATATAATTTGAGATATTAGGTTTTGGTTGTTTAATAATTGATGTTGATGTCCTAGTCTCACCGGTCGGCAGTCTGTGTCCAGTTGAGTGTCTGTTACACTAACTAAAGCCACCAATGACGCTAAAAAGATAACAATAGGATAATAAGCATTAGAGGATGACCTCTAAATTCTGGTTTAATTTAACTTACGCATGTTCAGTCTTTGCACACATGCTTTGACTCTTCTTCACTCTTCAGTCATTGTCCTCTGAATTCCTCTAGTGAGTCTTCCAATGACTCTATTGGTTCCACAGCTACAGATATGGCCTTTTCTGTGTTTAGTAAGCATTGTAGTGTGGATGTTGGTAGGTAGCTCTGTCCTTTTCCCCTACAAGGTGACAAAGAGGAGAAAAAAAAACAGCTTCAGGAAAAATAACTAGTTTTAGATAGAGGTCATCCCCAAAAATCTATTAAATGTCTTTCCTTCCGCCCCAAGTGTCATTTACTTTTTTTTCTTTTTTCAATGTTATACTTTTTGTTTCACTGTTTGAGTGATTTGTTTCTTGTCCAAACACTACAGTATGCAGTATTCTTACCCGATACAGTCCATACACTCAACTCACAAACAACAAGAGGGAGTCCTGTCTATCTGCCATATGCCATCTTCTGTCCTGGATTCAACAGTTATCAGTGGGTTGCAGTATTTTTCTCATTGTAGCCAATTTTCTTGTACAGTTTTATGCAACTTTCACATGGATGTTTATGACTTTATCTGCTGCCACAAAAGTTTAGAAATTCTGTAGATAGAGATTACTGTGCAATGGAAAATAAAAGTGGAAAATGTATTTTTTTTTTTGTTTGTCTTAAAGCATCTTTTAAGAAAACGTCAAGTAAGTACTGTACGGAAAGATGAGGTTGTGGATTGCAAAATTGTATGTGTTGTATCTTGCCATATTTGCATGTGTACACTAGATGGCAGCAAACACACATGGTTGTCTCTACCTGCATTTCACTGAACAGGAGAAAGATGAAGAGGGGGAAATAACGCAATCCTACTGGCCTTCGAGTTATCATTAGCTGATCTGAAAAGGTCATATAAAGGAATACATTCACACATACAGCATCAGTTAGTCATAGATTTCAACTATAAAACAGGAAGCAGAGCTGTTTAATTTTTCAGTTTGCATTTCCAACAGTCACCGTGATAGCTTCCTTTGTTAGCTGGTGGTCCACTGTGTGTTTATACAGCTTATATTGCTCCCTTTCTTAGAGAAACACAATCCTGTATTGATCACACTAAGTGACTTGCAAATGCGCTCTCTGGTTTCTTTGCAGTCATGATGACACAGGTGACGGAGTGGTCAGTGGAGTCCTTGAAGGTCACCTTTTTGTGGAAATAAGAGTTTCTGTACAAGCTTTGAGCACTTGGATTGCAGGCAATGGCAAAGCCCCTTTAAGTGATCCTGATTTCTTTGGTAAATGTTGTGTCTGCAACTAGAAACATAATAATTATCTGGGAGGCTTTCTCTAGTATTTTCCATGCCTTACAATACACCACTACTATTAGGGATAAACCTCCTGAATCAGCTATTATCCTGATCACGGTCACGCTGTCCATTGGGGTCAGTGCTGTATTCACAGTGACTTATGGTATGGATCAGTTACTGCGGCAACAAGAGAGGCCTCCAGCTTGGCTGACGATTTCCTGTAGGAATAAAGATTTACACTCCTGTGTAACTGTAACCGTACATTGTCACTTAATCCTACTGAGCGTCGCGTGTAACTCATGGTAGCTCGAAACCAAGTGTGCAAGAACCGGACATCTAAGACAGTGAAGACAGAGTAATATATTAGAATAATAAAACATAAACATATCACTTTTTGTTGCGTGCTAACTAGAATCCGTAGGTTTTCTGAGTAAATGAATAAGTTATAAAGCCACACTCGAACCCTACTGCAAATAAAACTGAAATATTGATTGCTGGAAGGATATGCCATGATTGAATTTCTTCTTTGGAGCTGTTTTATGATCAGTTCCATAAGTTGAGCCACAATGCTTAGTTTGTAGTTTAGGTTTGCTTAGATGATTTGTATGCAAAAAGAATGTAAAACCTACAATCCACTGAACATGTTAAGGAAAAATACATACACAAAAGGTATATAGAGGAAATCGTTCATACAGGGTTTACAGCATGCTTTGACAAACAAAGTAAAAGCAGGATACTCAGAGAGAACTCCTTCCCTTGCACTCTCTCTTCCTATCTATAATGAATAGGGGTAATGGCCTCGTGTCATATCATCATCCCTCTTTTATGTAAACAAAACTGTCAAACAAAGTGGTGTCATAATTTTATTATGAGAAGCGCATGTGTTTTTCATCAAATATAAGCTTCTGTGGCTGTGAGAGGTTGAAGGATAAGTTAAGGGGTGACTGAGAAACAGGGGGAGGGAGATTGGGTAGGTGATGAAAAAACATCATGTTGATTTGTTCAATTTGACTGAAGCCATGAAGAGAAGGTCACCGGGGAGAAATGTTTGTTGATGCATACTGTTTGAACTACTGACCTTGTTAGCACATGCACAAACACACAGAGATATAGGGTTAGGCCATGCAGACCTGACGCACGCTGCTCGGCAAATGACACATCAGTGTAGCTGTTGCCGTGGTGACTGAAACATGAATGACCTGAGCCATGTCTGCACAGCAGGAATCAGTATGACACCTGAGGGAAACAAGAGGAGAAGGAGCTGGACTGTTTTTTGCTTGATTTAACCAGCCAGAAATACACATTTTTATTCTCCACTGTGGAATATTTTTAAAAAAAGATAAACCATAAACAGGCAATGGCAGGTTTTGTTTCAAAATATGTCTGTTCATTTTATGAAACAAAAACTGTTGCTCGATGTTTAATGTGAAAGAATCTGCCTTATGAAATACTACTGCTTCCTGGGCGAAAGACCAAACGTGATCCAGTTATTCTGTGAAGGAAGGTGTTACATTTTTCAGTTGATTGATATCTCATTTCAGGGGCATATGCAATTTCAAGCTTGAATATCATGTGTTATTATTATTATTATTATTATTATTATTATTATTATTATTATTATCAGAGGCTTTATTTTTATTCACGCTTATGTTGAGCCTATAAATAAATGGGAAAAAAAACACTAGTTTAGATTTGGTTTTATTAATTAGTAGATCAAATATATGGGTGGATCATCTCTTCAAGTAAATGCCACTTTTCTATCCTGATAAGATGTCTTTGAACCTACCCCACCCACCTATTTCGTAAGTATAGGATTGTCATATGGGTTTATCTAATTCACAGCACATTTAACCACATGTGTATGTCTATTCAATGGACGACGGGCAAGCTGCAACATAAATCCAACGCACCTTCCATACGAAGGCGGCGTATTCAACCTTACCAGGGTTTACAAACTCAGCACATAGGACTTCATAAATAGGCTCATAATTTTATGGCAGATCATTTCGACAAACCCTGAATTAATAGCATTAGTTATGGCTGCGTTCTGTTAAGGTTAGGCCAGTTTCAGTGCCTGTGCGCATGGTTTTTACCTGCAGGCACGCGTAATGGCACCAAATTAACCAAATTAGTTTCACCTGTGCTCCCTCTGCTGCGACAGTTAACTCCAAAGTGTCTGCTGTGAAAAGTAACGCTGAGTAACTGTGGTAACGTGTATGAACTGTAACGAAGACACTTCATGTGAAGTCGAAGTTGGAAGTTTGCACTTACCTTGGGACCTTGAACACTTCTTCAGAGCACCAAGGTAGGCATTACCTTACAATAGCTGTTGTGCCAACATGTTCACTTCATATTTTTGGTGCCTGGCAACATAAAGCTGTGTATTTGTATCTGTTGCCTTCTAATCTCTGCTGTCATGCTGCTGCTATCTCCCTGCAGTATTCACATTGGCATTGTGAATGAATGCGTTGGCATTGCTGAGCTCTTTTTGGTGTTGACTTACATAGTAAGAAGAAATATGAGTACAAGCTTGAGTAATGAATTTGTTTTGTTCCATATTTCCCTCGGTTGTTTTGCAGTCTCTTGTTGGCTCATTCTCTCTAGTAGAGGGTAATATTGTATATTGGCATTGTAGGGATGTAAACACGACTCTTGCGCACGGAACATTCACATAATATCCCTGTAATATTGGCTTCATGGGAAAAGACAACATGGCTTTTGTCACACAAGCTCTTGTTCAGTTAAGCTTCAGAAATATTTCAGTCTCATGCAAAGGCTCATAATTGCATCTGACAGCCAATTTCATGTTTGACTATTTTCAGAGCTGCTACACTGCAAATACTGCCAACTGTCAGCTTATCATAAAAAAAATACAGTAAATTATTGTCTTTTTTTTTTTTTTTTGGTGAGTTAAATAATTAATACTGGCTTTGCCTGCTGCATGGCAAGTGGATTTCAATAGACAGGTCTCTTACATTTGTTGCACAGTACATGTGTTTTTGTGATGAGGTCTAAATGGTCTAAGCAAACTAACATTATCCAACAGCAGCTCCAGTTCTCAGCAGTTACTTTCATGTCCATCGGCAAACTCTATAAATCACTGAGAGAGAGAGAGCTGGAGGATATCAGGGGAAAAACCAAAAACATTTTTTCCATTAAAATATGGTCCATTTCCACCAAAGTCGGTGACTTACTTGGCGGTGGTGTGTGACTTGCTTGTCGTAAAGTGTTATGCAGTCATCCCAACCCTGGGGGCTGAAGTTACATATGCAAGAACAAGCGTACAGGGTGCAGAGTGTGAAAGACAGAGGTACCACTCACCCGATAACAAGTCAGTGTAACCTCAAAATGATAGTGAGGCTGTTATTTTAAGGTACAAGAGTTACATAATGCCTCTTTAGATATCATTTAATAAAGCTGACGTTAAGCTGATGTTATGAGGGCTTTTATAAGTCCCAAGATTTCCTTTTCTAACTTTAACAAAGCATATGGATTTGTAGATTTGCTGACCCACAGTCTCTGTTACTGAGACTCTTTGGCGTAATAAAATACTGCTGGGCAGATCGAGTTTGGAAACATAATGAGTATCTTGACTTACTGTGACTGTGCTTCTACAGACTGGGGCCAAAACAATGTCTTCATGTCGACTGTTTCTACAAGCAAATGGGGACAATAAAAAATACTATTAAATGGTGCCTCTGGATATTGTCTGTCTGATTGGAACCAATTTTCACTTGCTGCCGAAAAAAGCATCTCTTTCTCTCTCATAGAGGCACGACTTGAGCTTTTAGTCATGGCTCATTTCAATACATATGTTTCTGTTAAGTTTAACTGTACCCAGTTAACCTCCAAGCACGCGCGTAACAGAGAAATGTGTTAAAAGGATCGTTTGCTGCAGTCTGTCAAAGTGAAACATCTGTGTTTTGGAAATGAGTGGGAGATCATTTGCATGCTGGTTTTCTCTGTCTGTACAGTATGTGTGTGTGTGTATGAAGGGGCGTCTAAAACAGACATGGGTGTGGTTGAAACTCTGACCTTGTAATTTTCAAATGGCTTGAACTCAGGACTGAGTGAACAGTCTGAAGGTTCAGTGATAGAGCGGCTGCCCTCTCAGTGGTCAGTCACTATTGTGGCCTATTTTCTCTCACAGGCCTAGGGGAAAAATAACACACAATAATATACAAACTAAATAGATGTGCCCACGTTCAGACCACTGCAGACAGGGATTGGGCACAAATGTAAAAAGACAACGTCATGGAATGCAGACCGAAAACAAAATGGCCACCGTCCAAACCCTCAGCCTGCGCGACCAATTTCAATTTGCTGTAATATGTGGTTTTGAAATACCACAGCTCTAATAAACACAAATTGAGGTCTTGTGTGTATAATTACAACAGGCAGTGAAGTGGAGTTTAATCAGTCTGGTTCTGCGAGCCATGACTAAGGGATGGAAGACTTGTTCAGGGAGGAGATGGTGGAAAACCAGTCATGTCTTGCTTTTTGTGAATGTTGCTGTCATATTACTGCTGCTCTGTTTTTTTAACACTGTGTTGTACAGATATTCCACATGTAAATGTTTTGTCTCCTTTATGATCATTCTCATTTGTTCTTCGCTAAATTAAGAGCGTCATTATCCTAATTGAGGACTATTTTTTTGGTTAGCTACTACTCCAGGCTTTTTTTAAAGTCAGAATTTATACACTGTGGGTATATTTTGAGATTATATGAAGATGAAGGTTTTGCTGGGCCCAAATGCCGCTCTGATGACAAACTGAACTGCACTCCAAAAAAAAAAAAGAGCAGCCTGCTTATTTGTGCAAAGATTTGATTTGTTGTGTCTGTAAAATCCTTGAACATTTCACTTGCTGAAATATTTAATGCGGTTTAGGAAAGAGTGGCCTGTCTTCTCTTGGCGAGGGGCCGCTTCAATATGCAAGGCATGGCATGTTTTAGCATAAAGGGAATGAAACTTTAATCGCCGGTTTGAAAGCAGCCACAGAGCCGCAGCGGCTAGCACCAGATAATTTGACTGCATGAGATAGCTCCACCGTTAGTTTCATCATTAACCCGTAACTGCATTCAGGGGAGTTTGCAAAGTTTCTTTTTAATCACGTATCCAATTAATTTTTACTGCTTCCTTTTAATTATTGCTTTAACGTTGTATTGTGGCTTAATGTAGATTAATAAGAAGAGGAAGACGTTCTGCAAAGCGCACGCAATATACTTTTTCAATCTTCCTTTCTTATCTTTGAAAAACTGAGGTGAAACACAGCCATGCCGAATCATCTGGCAACCACTTTAATGGTGGTTGCTGGTTGCTGGTTGCCATACCAGATTCATCAAGGATGTACTCTGTCTGCCATAATGCATATTTGATCATGCCTGAAGATCTAATCTAGTAGCTACACCTCGTCAATGATTAACAGCCTCTGCGAGGTATCTGTTTATATTTCCTCTATTGCAACAAAAGACTATATTACTGCAGTCAGCATGTGGATGGACATTCTTTGTCGCTGCACAGCAGCTGCTACTGTATTGTGCACCATTTTACTTATCTACTGAGGTGTGCGGAGTAACAGATACCCAAGCCCCTTCTCAAATATTTGTTCAATATTCCCAGAAGACCCATAATCCAAAGGTGCAAACCAAGGGCTCTTGTGGGAGTAATAAATACCCATGATCCTTACCTAGGCCACACAGATCCCCCGTCTGAGGAGGAGAGAGGTTATCATTTCTCTATTAAACACACCACTTGTCTGTCCAGACTGGAAATTCTTGTAATTTCCCAACAGGGAACAATGGGCTGTGTGTGGGCTGCTGCAGCAAGCACCATTAATGATGATCGAATCCTGGAATATGCAGATAGCCATTTATCCTCAATTTAATCTCAGAAATGTTCTTGGATAATGATGGGATAATGGTAAAATGTTAAAAATAGACACAGACCTGTTCTGTCAGAGGTGCCCTTTTATCAAAATGCCATAAAGCCAATCACCAACTGGGAGGAAACCCATTCATTGTCCTAATTTGTCTGCCCAAGGACAGGCTGTTCCAAATCTGGATGGTAACTTGCTGTTTGGGCAACCTGTGGTTTTGGAGGTCAGGAAGAGCTGCAATTAGTTCAGCCTTTGCTTTTCTTCGGTAGTATAGTGTAAGCAATAATTTGAAGCAGTATGACTTTGTTCCCTTGCTGTGTCGTGGTGATGCACATGTTTTTCTATAGGTGTGGTCTGAAGGTGGAAGACAACCAGTGATCAGTCTGTGTAATTTACTAAGTGAATAATCTGACATCAATTTGTGGAAGTAAACTTGTTTAATTTTATTTTCTCTCTCTTGGTTAACAGAGGCTGAATGGCAAACCAGACAGCAGATTGAAAGGCAAATGATTTTACAGTTTTTTTACTTTTTTGAGTTTTCTCTTGTGAGTCTTTGGTAACAGGGTGTCCAACAGTAATGGAAATTGTCTGGGGACACTGAGCAGCCCCGCTGTATCCTTCTGTGATGGACTGGTTGGGGCTTTCATTAACGTTTCTGACACTGCAGGATAAAAGAGGGAGACTGTGATTCAGGAGTGACCTTCTGTTTTTATTTCATACAATACAGGGGGTTAACTGAAGCCATTTGCTAGCCTTCAGGACATGTAGTAGTCTCTGAAATACAAGGCTGCAGAGGGGCAGAACTGTGGGTGTAAATAGCCTGAGCTGGACAGTGTGTTTTTTATGCCGAGCCTTGATAATGCACCAAGCAAACTGAAATGTAGGCTTGGAGAAGTATTGTAGGTAAGAGGTGGTTGATCACCTGATATTTGCGACATGATCAAAAACCAGAGTGAAGCTTTAAACGGACCATGTGGTGAGATCGTTTTCTCAACAACGCATTAATTTCTCCTTAAACAGACACAGACTGTTACCTCTTAATGTGGAATCATAAGTGTTTGTACACAGTGGGACTTTATACTTCTCGTATCTGCTTGAATAGCACGCAGGGTCTAATTAACATGTCTGGCCAGTAAATTGCCCTGTTCTCCCGCAACAGCAGTTTAGGTGCTGTGATAAAAAACCTAGACCGAACAAACTCAGCTGCTCAGCGTAGTGGCTGCACAAACAGGGAAGATGGTCTGGAGCATAAAAGCTCTCCATAAAACACAAACCACTAAGTACACAGCTTAGCCCTGCTTCCTCATTCAATTTTCCTTTGTGTCATTTCAGATCACGCAAGATAATTGTTTAATGCAGCGTTTCACAAAACAAGGTGCTGCGGAAAACAGATTAACTGTATGTGGTGATGTGTGTTATCCTCCTCTTTTGGACCCATGTGTCTTTGGCTGAGGATATTCTCCCCCCCTGGAATTTCCACAGATCCAGGCGCTTCATTTTGGAATTTTTTAAAACTACTGCCTGGCAGCTGCTGGTGTTTCCAAGGCAACTGAGTGATTGGGAAAGGGGATTTGAATGGTGGCTGTCAGCAAGGAAAATTGAGCGCTGCCACAGGGATACATTTTACCCTGTGAGAGTTTACGTTAAATGTGGGTCAATCATAAGCTTCTATTAAGTCTTCACCCTGGTGAGGCATATTAATTTGCATTTTGCTTGACTTGTCTGTTTTCCATTAAGAGTGGTAGGCTGCTCGCTGTTTTCTAGAGCTGTAGTGTAATGTGTGATGAATGTGTGGCAGTATGAAACGGAGGGGGTAAATAAAGGGAACTTCCAGTGCTAAACTAATGGAGGCAGATGTCATCCACTGCTTTGCTTGCCTTTTGATCATTGTTTCTCGATCAGGGAACTCCATTTAATGAACAATTTGATGTCATGTGCTGCAATAAGTAATAAAGTACAGCAGTGGTTTGCATTAACTGGTACCTTCCTTAACACACAAACGCTGTCATTATAGTGTTGTGTTCAGTCTGCCCTAACAATCCAATCACAATGCAATCACAGTCAGTGTGATCATGTTCATCTCGGCTGAACATCATAGCTTTTAAGATTTAGGCAATAAAAATTCACCATTACACTGACAGGATGTTTACACAATGCTCATATGGCACGATAGTGTTTTAACGTTATTGAATCTAATGTCTTATACCCTATTAACCAAATATAATTTAGATTAGACTGAACGATAACTAACATTTCTTTGACTAATAGCTGTCTTTTCTTTGTGCCTGGTCATTTAATTATAGGGTTTACAGTAAATAGATCGAGCTACAGAATAATTGCGCACAAGCACAGACAGGTCCCATCAGTCTTAATGACAGTGATCTGTTAAAAGTGTCACGTAGGACACATTTCCCAGTGTGCCTGTGATGACAGGAATATTTTATCCATGTGTCATATCTAATGGCATGTTTAAAATGAGCACCTAATGGATGCTTTGCAAAGGTATTACCAACTATACAGAGAGAAGCATCTGCATATCAGGTTAGAAATCATATGATTACAGATGTTTTATAGCTGTGCCATTATGAGCCAGCTTGTGTGAAGCTTTATCAGATCAAGAGGCCGCACAGTAATTATTAATGTATTATGGAATACATATAAGATTATACTGTATTATTGTATTTAGGATTATTACTGTGGACATTGTGGTTGTAAAGCTTATGTTGATCTGCTTTTTCTCCCTGTGATTTAACTTGACCTATCAGATTGGACTTCCTTCTTTAAATGCATTAGATAAACTCTAAATGTATTTGAATACAGCAGATACTTATGATTAAATCTGTTTTTAAGGATTTAAACATCTGATTAAGGTTTTTGATTTATTTAAAATGATCTTAAACTCACTGCACAAGTCCCATTTTTGGCTTCGGGGGAAACTTGTGTTTAATATGTTCGGTTTTCACTTAAACCACACAGCTTTCTTCAGACTAAATGGCACAAAAAGTCTCCTAGGATAACATAAAAAGGTGCACTTTTAGTGCAACAACACTGCTGTTACTCAAAGAAGTGACTCCCACAAGAGGGATAGGTAGATGGATGATAGCCTACTTTTTCATGTCCAGTTGGAAAAATAATTGAGGGTGTCATATCACTTAGTTGTCATGGCAATGTGTTGGAAGTCGCACTCGGCCAGCAGCGTGTCACCGAAACGCTTTTTTTTTTGGTTGATCTTCCGAAATGCTGACCGCACTTAAATGCCACAGGGGAAGTTTTTTTTCACCGGTCAGGACAAAGCACTAGTACAGAGAGAGTGACTGGGAGGGCAGGGAACGCAATCACACTGCCGCCAGTAGCTTTGCCTGTAGACATATACACGTACTGTAGAGACGTACTGTAGAGAGACACACACACACACACACACACACACACACACACACACACAAATCCCAAAAGCATCAACGCTTTTGGTAATGAATAGCTATCTGTTACCCTAAAGAGTCTCCAGAGAAATGGTCGTTATGAATGAGGGGGTTTGTGCGTGTACATGTGTGTGTGTGTGTGTATGTGTCCCAGCATGAGCTCTTCACACAGACTAAAGCGTCTCCCCAGTGGATCTGGAGCAGTGAAGAGCCTGCCTGCTTACCTCAGCACTAATCCAGAAATAAAGCAGACGGGACGTTCTGAGCTATGGATCCACTGCAGCTATTCATGGAAAGGGCAGGATCGGATTCCCAGTACTAAAGAGCCTTGCTGGTCTTTTCTCCAGTAGATTTTCATCTCCCTTTTTAACAATCAGAAGCCATGAATTGACCCCGCTAACAAAGCTGTACACCAAATTTGACTTGCACTTGCTACAAGTTGTAGGTATGCTTCTACCCCATTTAAAAAAAAAATAGATATATGAAAATAATTTCAAATGGAACACAGATATAAGCTTGTGACTACAGAGATGTTTATTCAACCAGAAGGTGCAAGTGCAGTCCCACATGTCATCCCAGGTGCTTTTCAAGGTAATTCAAGAGGAAATTAACCGAAAAAAAATGCTTGTACCGTAGCTTGCAGCCTTGTAGCGAACAAAGAATTCCTTTCGCATATTTGCCAAACCCCTGTCGCCTCGCAAAATTTCTGTGACAGAGTTTTAAACAGTACAAACACATCTTTCACCCCAGGCAAACCAACGCTAATTCAAGCTGAAGCCATTAGTGAATTAGGAGAAAGGAGGCCTGAACAAAGTGTGAACGTGCAGACATCATCAATGGTGAACGGCTTCAGCGAGGCTGAGCTGTTTGCTATACAAAATAAACTTTTACTCTTTCATGTTTTAAATTGCCTTTGCTAGTCCATGCTCTTTTGTCTCTCTGTGTCTGTCTAGCAATTTCAGTCCCATTAAGGACACATTTCCAAAGTAAGTTACATGCTGGGTAAAAAAGGAAATGTAGGCGACTGAAAATGCTAAAAGAAACTAACAGAAGCCATTCACCTCTAGTAGGTTAAACTTGTTACAGGTTGTTTTACAAGTAATGGATGGTTTTCATTTTAATATTAGTTTTGCACATTGATGGGTCATTGTGTGCACAAAGTAAAGATAATTCCTCTTTAGCTCAAGTGTATTTAACCGGAGCTTTAAATTCAATTCTTGAAAGAATGTCGAATGAGTAATATTAGAACACATATTTGTATTTAATGATGACATTAAATTGCTGAAGTCTTTCAGAACTAAAAATATTGCAGTTGCAAAAATACTCCATTTATTCATGTCCTTTCTGTCTATGTTAAGTCTATGTAAAACAGCAGTTTGACTTCTTGAAAATCTCATGGCGAACACTTGGAAACAACTGACAGCTTTTAACCAATGTGTGATTCACAACCAAGGTAATTATAAGTCTGTTTGGTAGCCGCTGTTCTTCTACCTGTCTAATTTAAATCATCCAAAGTACACGTTTGTGTGCTACTGTAGTGCACAAACACTTTGCCCAATAGCCACACACAGCTTATGAAATATGATCTTGCACCACATTTCAGAGATGACGTCTGTTTCAAAATGAATCGAGGCGTAACAATACAAAGTCTGTAATGGTAATGATGAGGACTGCAGTTAGCAGGTAATTGGAAGGAAATGTGGAAAGGGAAGTAATGAAGGAGAAACTACACAGAAAGTCATAATCAAGGCTTTCATTTGTGTCCTTTTGTACCCAATAAGAACAAGTCATTGTTCAGCCTAATATTATAACAGCAATTGAAATGTCACAGACTATAACAAAAGATTGACATTGACATCACATTGTTTTTATATCAGCTAACCATGAAAAAGCTCATAAAATGATCTCAGCTGAATTTGTGGCCATATGAATGGTTTTCTTTTCAGGGACGAAGAGGTCTTTAGCCCTTTTAAAGAAAGCTACTGACATTTGATAAATTAGTACTAGTACACCGGTGAAATAAATATGAATATAAGTTTTATCTGTTAATGAAATGCCTGTAGGTTCAAATGAACCATGGTGTTATGGATCCTTCAGATTTAGAAGGTTTACAGTAAGTCAGTGTGACTAAGGTCACGAGCAGAGGAGGATTTCATCTGTGTAATTGTCCACAATAGCTTTAAAACCACTGCCACCTTTGGGGACCACTTCAGGAAATTTGATGTTCGTGCATCGAGGCACGCATGTGTGCACAATGCACATGTGTAGTATGTACAGACATGTATGCAGGCCCCTGTGCACCATAAGCAGGAACATCAAATCCTTGTTCAACACACACTAATATGACACCGTCTCTCCAGGGAGCAAGATTCAGACATGGAAGAGCATGCCTCACTTTGTGATTGCAGCTGTGTTCAATTTGGGCCTGAAATGGGATATTGTCTTCTCCACACTTTTTTTCCAATTTTAATTTAATGGTTTCCTATTACAGTGGACAGGGCAGATACAAGAACAGACTGTTAAAAGATAGAACAAATTCATGAGATTTCTTCTGCATTTGAAGTTCTATATAGAGCTGGTGATGAAAACATTTATGCACCATTCAAACTGACATTGTTTTCTGGCACACTGTTGATCTGTTTCAACACAGAATAACTGTGGGATGCTGGGAATCTAGTGGACTGGTTGACCTAGCAACAATTATTTCTTAGAAGCTTTTTTCATCTTGTCTTTTAATGGTGAGAAATGGTTGCACAAATACGAGCTGACAGTAATTGATCCTGCTAATACCTTAAAATGTAATCCCACAACCTCAGGGGATATGACCTCATGATGAAGTCAAATAAAACTTAATTTGACAAGGGCCTCATGACAAAACTTGTACCTTCATCTGAGTTGTGAAACTGTGTCTCTTTGACCTGTAGTGATTTCTTTATCCATCTGTCAGCATCAGCAGGGGCTGGAGCTGATCCCATTATATCTCTACACATTTTTGACAGTCGTTCAGTATATAGGATTGGACATTAGCCTAAATGATACATTTTGTAAAAACTTATTGTAAGAACCTTTTCAATTCTCCCATGAAAGTTGAAACATTTGGTAAAGGTATACACTGTGTTTCAGATTGAGCCGTACCATGCAGTGGAAATGATGCATGCGAGGAAGGAGAATGTGCTTTAGTGATGAAAGTTTAACAGACCTCTTTACTCTCTCCTTAGGACCATGTGATACTTTGATTTATTTTTTAAATGACACTGCTTATAAAGGAACATTAACTGGCCTTTATTAACAGTCAGTGCTATAACCAAGGATAAACAGACCGAACGGAAATATAAATCATCACCTTACAATTGTTTTTATGAACAACTAAGCAAATGCTATTCTCCTGCAGGAGTAATCAAATATCTTGTTTGATCTAATGTGTTTAGTTATCTTCTGCATGCTGATTAGGGATATCCGATATTGTGACATTTTAGACCCAAAGATGTTCAACCATTATTTTCTAATCTAGATAATCCAGCAATAATTAAAAGAATAGTCATTCCTGTATGTTTGGTGCCTCCCAAACAGCTAAATAAAACACTGATCTACAGTAATGGCCACATCTTGCTACCAATTATTCAAGGTTTCCAATGAATAAAAAGCTCAAACCTCTGCTTTGCCAAATCAAAACGTTAGTGACTCAACACTGATGGTTATCCTTCATGATAACCCTTCGAGACTCCTGCTGTAATCAGTAATTCTGTCTGTATCATACCATATTACTGTAAGCCTGTTTCACTCTTTGTGCAGAGTATGTGCTCCAGTGACACACATCAGGCAGGCCATGCAAGGACACTAATGCATTTCTGAGTGGTCCAACCTATTTCCAGACTTCCCCATCCAACCTGACCCTACATATATCCTGCATTGGCAGCAGCTGTCTGAAATGTGACAAAGGAAACTGAACAGCCTCAGACAAAATTCTTACTGTTTTGACAAGTCTATCTAAACCAGGTGGTGAGGTTGTGTTATCTTTAGCCTTTTAAAAAATTCAAGCAAAATCACGTCCTAAAATGAAAGAGCTAGTCAAACTGCTCTGAAGTTCTGTGGTAGGGCTGGCAGTTTTTGGCAGCCTTTGCTGAAGTCAGAACTGAATCTCTGGTGAAAATCTTGGCAGAGAAAAGGAAAATGTCCTCCTATAAAAACACTAACACAATACACTCCCTAAAACATGTACCGACACTCAAGCACATGCGTGCACACATGAATACATCAGCTCGAAGGTACAGTGTGGCTTGTCATTTCTGTATTGAACGTTTGACAGTCTGCATGTCAGGCTTCTCTCCAGGGAAAAGAGCAGTGACGGATCAGGCAGCTACAGAAAGTCTTTTAAAAGAAAATCATGCTCGCTTGGAAAAAAAAAGAACACTTCCTGTGTGAAATAAGCACTATGACACATGTCCTATCTGTAAACTCTAGAAAAAGGCATTTGGATATTTGTGTACTAAAAGCAGATTAGAAGCAATATTCATCCTCACAAATCTGGCACTGCTAAATATGATTAAAGGATTAATCTTTTTATTATTGTTTTTTCTCCTTTTGTCCAAATTGGCACTAGTGAATTATTTTTGTGATATCTTCTATTCTTTACAGATCATAATAAGCTTTTAAATTCTCCAGATTCAGACTTTGTTGAATAATGAAAGGAAGATAAGAAATATTTCAATAATAGATGTGTTAGGTGTTTATTCATTGATTTAACTGTCAATTGCGCCACATTTGTCAGGTCCAAACATTCCGGATGTCCTTCCAACCCATTTTGGAAAGACATGGGTACTTCGGAGGCCAGATACTTGTCACATGACCTCCTCACAAAGTCACCCTGCTTCCATATAAAGACACAATCCTGACATGACATACTTTAGTGTAAAACAAATCATCGACTTGTGAAGATTTTTTATTTTTTTGAGAGAACTGCCATCTGTCATTTCTCTCGCTATCTTTCAGTTGTCTTATCACGTTGAATCTTAGTGTGTGTCTTGTGTAAACAGAACCGTTGCCCTTTGTCGGCTCTTCCTTGCCGTCAGCAGAATGCACCATTTGGCCATGCTGCTGATGTTTGCAGCCTCTGGATCCTGCCTCTTTTGTCACAGCTCTGGGTGAATTTAATTGAGAGTGAATAACGTACGTAGACACACACACCAACACACGCATCTACGGACCGGCATCACACAATGGGTTAGGCTGTTGATCGGTGCCTGTCTTCAACTAAGCACAAAAGCCGGTTTTGTGCATTGCTGTGATAGAGGAAGCTGGAGCGTGTTCCTTATTGATAACACTGTATGGTGTAATGGAATCATTCATGGTGGATTTGATGCACAAATGTTTCGCCAGCTGTTATTATTGTCACATTGCAACGTATCGTAATGATCCTATTATGAGCAAATCAGATAATTTCTTGACATATGTTTGCTGTTATCCAAAGGACAGGCCAAAGCCTTATTTAGCTCTGGCAATCACACTATTGATACTCTGCAGTGGATGGTTACCACGGCAACAAATACACCAGGGCATTTACAGATTTGGTCATGTTGGTATTGCATGTACATGTGCATGATACCTTGATTACCTGTTGATAGGTCATGTGAGATCATCTCCACTTTTCTTTAGGTATTGTTTGAAATAATCCAGTGCCAAGTAGTATTGAAACTTTGAACATTGAACTTCTCCAGAAAAAGGTTACCCACATTCAACCCTGTTCATGCCATATATAGGAAAAAAAAGACCACACAGCTATTTATCATCTTTAGTGTAAGGTTGAGCACAGTGTTTTTGTTGGAGTTGGCATTTAAGCATGTTGAGATGTATGTTGAGTATGGCTATACTACATGTCTGTAACATTTGATGAACATAAATGGATAAAATGCTAAAGGATTATTTCAGGAAGAATTGGCAGTATGGTAAATCACCTCATCAAGCAAGGAGAATGTTCACAACTCCAATGGTATCGAATCAAGTACTCGTACCGTAAGTACAAAGGGTACGAAGTTCCCATAGTTGTGTCCTTCCTAAATGGAGCATTAGGGCGTTGTGTAATCATTGAGTGTTTCTGGTTTAGTTACTGCTGCTTTAATTTTTGGCAAAACAACATTTTACTGCATATCATGGATAATCTGTTAAAACCAAACCATAAGGTTTAGGATTAGTCCGAATTAACCTCCACAGAAGTCCTACTCTGCGGCACTGACTTACCACAACAACTGTTCATGTTGAAGGTCTGGATTTTCATGCTGATGTCTTGCTGGTTCTTTCTTGGTTTGCTGGTTTAACGCCTGACTTATGATGGTGGTTTTGACTTGCTTGGTTCCGTCCTTCCTCCGGCCTCCTGTGTTGCCACCATCAGCACTTTTGCAATCCACATCATTTAATATCCTTCCTGCACTTCATTAGCCTGCTATGCCAGCTTGACTGCTCCAACCCCCCTGTCCGCCTAAGTGGTTAAACTGGCAATCTGTCAATCTGAGGCTTTAAGTACGGAGAACCCTTTCCCTTCCCTTGCGTGCCACTCTCACCCAGATTCACATGTCTGCCTGTTTTTAGTGTCTTATCAGCACTTCCTGATGGCTGTATTCTGCACCAAAGGAGAGACATTGAATCAATTACTGAAGGCACGCATGAATTCACACATCCATAAGAGAGTCGCATATTAACAGTGGCTCAGATAGAGACACATGTAGGCCACTCACGATATTGCTGTGTCGGCTATTCCCATGACCGACGATGCACTGTTAGTCAGCCTCCAGACTGCACTGGCTGCAGGTTTATGTTGTATATCCTTGCTGCAGATTCTAACTTCATGTAAATGGGAAGCAATTTATCAGTCTTGTCAGGTCACTTTATATCACTTTGTAGAAAATAATTTCTGTATTTTATCATCAAAGCTTTGTAACACTTTGTTCTAGGTATGTCATCCTGTCACATTTTAGCAGCTCTGGGTTTGTTCAGGATAACATGCATGGGATATAATTAAAGTGTCTTCTAAGCCGATTCAACAGTATCAATATATCACCAGGTTTCCCTCTAATCTCCAGGCCTGCTTTGCGTTTTGTTTATTAATCGCTCCATTCTGCTATCCAGGTTCCTTTCAAAATGTAATGAAAACCAGATTACTCACTAACCACTTCATACTATAGCTGGTAACAGCATGCATTGCATTACTCAATACTGGCAAAATAATGTTATAACTATCAAGATTTAATTTTAGTAGAAAATGGCAACCGTAAATGCCCAAACCTTCCTCCTAGGAATTGTTGATGTTTTTTATTTTATTATTTATTTATTTTTTTAAACAAAAGTTCTACCAGTTTTGGGGGGCCAGGAAGTGTATCGTAAATAAAAGAAAATATCACTTCATTCAGAGCTGTCACAATTGATCACTTTGTGGGTCATCAAAATATACTTTTCTAAGACCTCTTCTTTTTGTGCACTGGCCATTGTTTACAGTCTGGTTAACAACTTGAGTTGAAAGAATGGAGTCGTTCTGCAGAAAGCCAATTTACAAAGCTTAAAAAAAGTTAATTCAACATCAGACAAGACTGTATTTAGGCCAATGTGTTCTGTTTGTTGTTCTCCACACAGACTGTATGCAGATACCGTCATATGACTAAAGCCTGCTCATGACTGAATGGAAAATCAGAACACTGTCGATGGCAAAATCCTGTCTCTTGCTTACATTCGACATTCACAAAACTGATTTTTCTCCTCCCTCTCCCTCTGTTGCCCTGTATTCTTCAGGATTTAAAGTGTACTTCTTTTTGCCATACAAACCGTCTTTGCCACTTATCACTGTCTGCTTTAACATAGCACATTACTCATCTGCCTCAACTTCTCTGATGGGTATCAGAATGAGCAGCATTCAGATACGCGACTGAAGAGGACCACCACACAGCAGCACGACTACATGCTAATCATGGTCGTCTCTTAGGATGATGGCTGTGACAGTATTGTCAATGGATTTATCAGTGGCCGGTGATTCGGAGTCTGTGCACATACCTTACCATCAGCATGGTGACAGCTGTTTAGTCTGTCTCACTAGTGTAACTTTTTCCCTCACAGCCTGGCCCGAGGCCCCATGGGCCAGCAGCAGCCCTCTGTGGATGACAAGTAGAGGTTAGAAGGACATGATTGGGGAAAAAAAAAGAAGAAAAAAATATAGATTTCTCCTTTCGCCAGACAAGAATGTCAATATTCACAATCCTAAGGAACCTTCAATTAGACAAGAATGTCAATATTCACAATCCTAAGGAACCTTCAATTAGTTCTTTTTTTCATCCAATGTCAGTGTGTTTAAAATTATTTTACGATATCTGCAGCATGGTTAACATTGGGTAAAGATTGTGACTATTACAAAGAAATGAGGGCCTTTTAAAAAAGGCAAACGTCACCTGACGCCTGAACGTTGCAAGTATGGGATGCAATTTGAACCTTTCTGCATTGCATTGTAGTCTGATATGATACTCACCCACCTACCACACTTACTTTCTGCCTTGTTACATTAAGAGCACACTACTTAAATTCGCTGCCATAGCGGTAAACTTTGGTTGTAAATGTTGAATTGTCCATTATTTGTGCAATTGTGAGCTGCTGTTAGATATTTTTAAGTATCTAAGATAGCCATAATGTTACTGTCCCAACTGGGTGCTCAGAGCAATGGGGCAGAGTAATGTAATGTAATATGAGTAATGTAATGATTATAAATGTACAGCTGTTCGCATTAATAACTGTGGAATTGTACTCGGAAACTGTGGCTGCTAAATTGTAAAAAGAATTTGAATTTCTGCATACTGTTGCTTTGACTGTTGACACTCTTCTGGTTACGTCCAGTCAGTTCAGATTTGCGACTCTGATTAGCATCACTGCTTTTGCCACAGAGCTCATGCTAATAAGAGCAATTAGGTAACGGCACGCGTCTTAATTTATGCGGCTGGGGCCAACACAGAACCTCATTTTGAAATGCGCTACAATGACAGTGATCGTCAATTAGAGACGCGGTATCAGGGACGTGCAATGCCACAGATGGATAACACATCATCATGATCCCTCCCGCTAATTCACAGCCTGATTTGCATGATCCATTTAGGAAGCATTTACGAGAATGGGAAATGGCTGTCAGTGATGAGGAGGCAAGTGGGATGGATGGTGAGAGGTGGATTTTTCTTCTTGCAGCTTGTTTGTACCTGCTATAATTTGTGCAGACGGATTCTCAGTGTGAACCAGCAAGGATTTAAATAATTAAGTTAAATAAGGGAAAATGCAATTTGGATATGCTGTTTTGTAGCCGGCAACGTGTGGTTTGGCAAGTGTTATGCTCAGCTTTTCTTCAGTAGAACAGTTAATTATAAGTCATATAATTAGTTTGTATAGTAGCCTTTTTTAGTTAACGAGGAGGTTGTAAACCTCAATTCCAAAGCAGGGCAGCGTGGGTGCAAATCCTGTCAGCTACTGGCAGGTCATCCGAAGGTTAACATGAGGTAACTTGTAGTGCCTGTAGTACTTGGAGATTAGATTTACAGTATCGTCGTTTTTTTTGGGAGTATCTGAGTCCAAATAAATCACTTTAATTGGATCAGTGGACCAAGCAAAAAATTGCTTAAGATTTGAGTAAAGGTCTCTCCCTTCTTTGTTTTTGAAAGGAAGACAGCTGCCAGGTAGCCGGAGGGCATCAGGTACATGTATATTTAACTCTCTTCCTACTCAGGAGGACTGCACGTTGGCAGCCTCAACAGTTTTCTTCTCCTCTTCACTGAAACTCTGAACTCTTCCATCGTTTGAATAAAGTGGTACACAGCTAACTGTGTCAAATGCAGTATCTCCCTTGAAGCTTTTTTAAAGAGGTCAAAGCAGATACCATGTTTCAAAGAAAAACAGGCTGTAATTATGAGGGAGAAGAAGATGTAAGAACCCCGGCGCTTCCCTCATGTCAATCCATGCCTTTCATTCTTTCCCAAACCACTCCGTTGATCTAATTTGCTCTTTTTAAAACACTTATCTCTCTTCTTCCTCCAACATCACTGGCTCCATGTTCTTGATATACCCCACTGCCATTATGTTTTCAGACTCTTCTTCATTTTGGCTCCATTCGGTTACAATAACAGTTGAACTGAGCCAGGGTTCAATGATTGTCGCATGTCCTCAGGCTATTTCAGGTCTCTCCATGTTAACAGCAGCAATTGAGATGTAGACTCCGAGTCTCAGTGCAACTGTATAGCCAAGGAAGCAGCCACAAAACCAGGATTTCTGTTGTCAGCAGATCTCGCTTGAGCCACACTGCCAAACCCACTGTTTGTTTCAATAGTATTCGAATCTGTCCAAGACGCCGGGCTTGTGTGATACCTAAACACATAAAAATTTGCACCCCTCAAATATGGATGAGGATCGGTGGAAATGTTAACGTTCTTGGTTTGACATCTCTCAGTTGACAGTTTGACCTGAAGGAAGTCCTCGGGACCTTTTTCATGATGACCGGGAAGTTGAACTTGACATACCACCGTCCTGAAATGAACTCCCAGCCTAAAGATCTAGTTGAAATCTGGTTGTGATTGAGATTTGGCTGCAGTGAGAGAGAGATACCGAGCTTGTGAGCTATCTGGTATGTAATGTACTCTTGCAGATCAGAGCTGTGTAAAGTTTTAATAGTATGGCTGAGTGACACTTTTAGTTCTTTGCAAATAATTCTTGTATTAATGGCACTGTTAACTCAAATGTGGAGCTGTAGGCTGAGCACCTAAAAATGAAAATATAGCACAGCACCAAACTGTTTTTAGTCCAGCTGATAGTTGCAGTGAAAGCTTGTACTGCGGTCAAGAGCAGCTAAGCCTTAATTATATTGCTATGTTTGCTTTTGTTTTATGTCTTGCCATACTGTCAGGAGCAACATATTGTGCTAATCCTCCCTGGACAATGGGGATAAGGAAAGATCCCAACAAGATATGCCTACAGTCTAATCTCCCCAATTTGCTTTTCTCAGAATTCTGATGTATTTGAGCTTTTGTGTGCATGGCTTAAGATGCATACAATATACAATTATGTTTCTTGGATGGATGGTCGAAATATTTCATGGGGAAAATTATGCACTGTATTAAGAACATCTTGTACATGCCAGCATGGAAAACGCACCCAAACTGTGTGCATTCAGATGCAAATTTGTGTCTACAATAAGTATTCTGTCCAAGAGCTGGTGCATACACCAAATCCAATTTACAGAAGATGGTATAAGCTCATATTCAGTGAGAAATCTCAGTGTGATTACTTATAGCAATATTCTTTTACTGCTGGTTTTTGCAGCCTGTGCAAGTTTGTCTCAAGAAATATCAAAAAAATAATAATAAAAAAATAACATGAAGATGTATATAGTTGTATGTATACAGTAATAATAAGACCGGTTTAGAGCACTGTGACAAAAAAAGTCAGAAGGCAAAGAAACATTTGTGATAAAACCTCAATTTATCTTTCTGTAACACATTTGAACATGTGAGCATGCACAAACACACACCTAGTTACATCAGAGCTGATGTGTGAAGAGGAGCACCGCCTAATGTGATTTTCTTTTCTTTTTTTTCTTTTTTTTGTTAACACATTCGATGCTATAATAGAGCTGTAACAGCACACTCTGTACAGTTACATAACTGGTGTTAATGCAGGTTTTTTCTCATTGCTTTTCCACTGCATGTTTTCCATAGTGTCCATAATATTAGAGACTCATTTAAGCTGAAGTACAAGTAAATGGTTCAGTGTGCTTCAGAAAATCTACGTAAACCTATCTCTTCTTTTTTTGGAAATCCCTTTTGACATAAATTCATTGTCTGCTTAGAAAGTAATACGGGTGATTGTTCAGGATTGTCGGATGTACTGTGTGTGCTAAAGGAAAAGCACCTTGCCTGCAGATATTATTGGTTTTCCTTTTATTTGAAATCTTACCTTAGCTACTCTGGGCCTTTTTGTGTTCAGGGCGCTGAACTTTTTCTCTTTTGGATCAGGAGTTCATCCAAACGCTGCGGCTGCTAGAACCCTCTGGATAAGGTTGAGACATTCAAGCAGGGGAAACATACAAGGAAAAGATATCTAATTTCTGGATAGATTTTGCTAACAGGCAGAAAAACTGCAACTATCATAACAAATATATTCTTTCCAAAGACGAATGCCAGATTCTGTATATCGAGCTATCATGTGTGCTCAGCTAGTCACTGCTTATTAAATATAACCTTGGTACTGCATACACTCTCTGTCCAAACTTGGTGTCATTGTATGCTTCTCTAAAGTGCTGAGCTTAGACACACCTCTACATCTCTGTCATCCTTGCACCTACAAACTAGTTGGCACCAGTTCCATTGCCATCAAGATCCCATCCAGTCAGCACTTTTACCTTCAAGATGAACATTTTCCTGACTTGGGGATTTCAAGGACACAAGAAAGAGTAATGACAGGTAGGATAAAAAGGATAAAGAGCTCAAGGTTGGGAATAAGAGATGTTAGAGAGGGGGTTAAAAATAAGGAAAAACAGGAGACAAGGGAAGGGTCTGGGAGACGGATGAGATAACAGGGATGGTGGGAGAGGGGGCATTTTGGTAGCTGTGCTCTAAGGGGAGTGAGAGCAGATAGTGTCGGGTGTTACTCAGAGGCCACATAAAGCTTTTTGCGAGCATTTTGTCATGTGTGGTGTCCAGGGTAAGGAGATCAAGAGAGCTCTTAGGGAGCGAGGTGACAAGATGAGCTGTAATACAACAGCTGTCACATGTCACCTTGAAAGGACAGATGGTGTCAAAAAAATAGTGACACCTTGCTGATGTTTCTGCAAAGTAGCCCCTAAAAGACCACCATGGATTTGTGATGATGATACTACTACTACTACTACTACTACTACTACTACTACTACTACTACTACTACTACTGTATTTCTCTTCAGGAAATCAGTAGCCACAAACACTGTTCCACCCATACACGTTGGAAATACAAAAAAAAACAGCAAATAATTACAAACAAATGCATGAGAAATCAATTTGGTTCCCACACACACCCACCTCAGAATAATAATTATGCTAAGAATGAACCAAGACTGATGGACAAAACCTGAAATAAAATGTCATACAGATTCAGTGACCCTCTCTCCTTCTGTTACATAGCCATTCCTCGGCTGCATTACATGGTGCAAAGAACACATGTCTCCAGACGGCTACATAAATACATTCTGACCTGTAACTATAGCACATGCCACTTGCACACATGCTGTTTAATGGTATTGTTTTAGTCTATAGATATGGTACCAGATGTCATAACAATTACAGTAGATCCACATGCGTGCATCATTTGCTGTCCAATCCTCACAGCTAAAACCAGCCACACCAGGCTCTATTTACTGTATGTATGCAGGCAGGCCCGTCCACTCAGGAGACCGTATCAGTTGGCGCTTAGAGGCTTCAGAGCCGAAGTGTTCAGCCATCCATACAATGCATCAGAAACAAAGAGACAGCTGAACACGCCCATTGTCTTTTCCTCTATTTGTTCCCTGCCTCAGACTCTCAAAAGCACCTGTGCCTCTGTGCGTACACACTGTAGCAACTAGTCATCAATCTGAAAGGACTGGAGATACTTCACTTCACAAAAACAGAATGTTTCTAAAATGTCAGAGTTTATATTTTCACATTTTACCCTCGACAGCCATGTAGTAAGGGAGGCAAGGTTCCTATCTGAAAGGTCAAGGACATTTCTTTTTCGTGACTAACAAAAAAATATTTTCCATGCTGTTAATTTCTTGTATAAAATGCATAATAAATGGCAGTCACTCTGCTTTGGAGGATTTTTCATTGCCGCTTTATGTAAAGGGTTGATGATGTGGTGAGGCTCAGTCATTCTAAATAAAATATCAATGAACTAGAATAGGCCAAGAGGCTAAATGCTGTGCACCTCCCAATGTTTGGCACCATTTCTTAGTGGTTTTGCCCCTAAACGACCTCTTCTAATTTTATTATGTAAAAAATATTGCTTAATTGCAAGGTTAAGATACTATTACATTAACTTTTAAGTACCTTTTTTAATAATACACAATAAGTAGTAGTCTCCTTTGCCCAGTGTTTGGTAATGGTGATAGTGTATGACACACTGACACAGAGTAGACACTGGTGCTCATGCTAGTTGGTCACATTTTAAATCTACCTGGCAGTTATCAATGATGATAATGGGACACCTAGAAACACACCTGTCTAAACTGGTGCATTAGGTACTTTCACAGACCAAGACACATTGAGTGCAATGCCAGACCTACAATGAAACAAATGGACTTTATATCAGCCATAAATTTATTATATCCAGTTTTTGTATTTGGCATCCTTTTTAATGTAGTGGTACTTTTTCCACTATGATGTGCAGCGATTATGTCTACAATAACAGGTAACAGGTGGAAAATGCTTGTCAAAAAAGCATGACATATGGGTACATACGTCATACAATATATTTGCTTTGTTATAATTGCTAGAACCACCCAATCTCCGTGGCCATCCTGTTTAATCGAATCTTATGATGCAACAAGCAAGTATCCCATCACTAACATGACGAACATGTGCAAGTGCTACTTCTCCTGATTTGATTTTAGAATTTTGTTAGTTCACTAACTAAGTCATTAGTCACAACAGAAAGATTAGTGCTTTCTTATTATATACTCATGGCCTAGATTCTATTCTATTCTATGACTTACCCCTAATCATATCAAGCACACCCACACCCACACCCACACCCATATGCATATGCGCACACACAGAGCACCAGTTGTAGCCTGAGGACATTGCAGTTGCCAGTGACTGTTAAGGTCAAATAAGCAGAACCCGCTCTGATGCAACTGCTTCAACTGCGCTCATCTGGTAACCTAAGCATGAGCAAGTAACAGCAATTACTCCCACCACTCCAGTTCACTCCAGCAATTACTAACAAGCCATGCTCGCATTATATTGACCCACTGTACTGTAATCGCATTGACTTCCACTACTTCCTCGCTCTGAAAACGAAGCGTCCGATTCAGGATGTGCTTTCGTCTGAGAAGACTGTTTATGTTGGTGATGTCACTTTCAATTGAGCTGCCTTTTCCTCCGCAGTTATCTCCGGCTGTGGCCTTTTTGTTTCTGTGTTTAATTCCTCCATTCATTTGAATCAGCGCTCTGTTGCTTTCCATAGAGTCCTTATGGGAGCAAATGAATGGATTGCAGGTTTTAATTAGAAAAGAACAGACCTTGGATTAGGTCAGCCGCCATTAGTTTGTCTCCTCCTCTCTCTCCTCTACTCTTCATGGCTGCTGTAACGACACAGATACTAACACACAGGCCCCTTTTCTTATCAGTTTGTATAACTGAATTATCTGGAAGAGAGCAGCAATTTGCCATATTAATACTTCCTGAGGTCTGGAGTTTATTAAGAAGATAATTTCTAATCACTCTGCATTCACTTTTGCTGATGTTGGAGGATTTTTCAAGAACTGAGGAAGCCCACTTGTAAATTCAGATTTATAACCATGCATTTTTCCAGCCTTTCACATGTGCTTTGAATGGGTCTCATGAGCCCGAGGGTTAGGGCCATAAATAATAAAAAAAAACATATAAACATAAATCTCCAAGACTTCACTTTATGGGAGTTACGGGGGTTTCCAGAGGCAGCAGTGATTTAAATTATTTGTTTTTGAATGCATGAAATGACACTGAACTCTGACGACGAGCTCTTTTTGGTCAACAAAAGGTTTCTTGCACTAGTGTTTTGGTTTATTATGACAACCTGATGGTGATTAATATAACTTCTGTTGACAGTATGAGCATGCTTTTCCTTATCTGAACCAAGGTCAGCTGTTACATGATATAATATTTCTAATATCAGTGAAACTGTAGTGTAATTGCACTTGGTTATGATTTTTTCTATTCTAAATAATGTGAGACATGACAATACCTATGAGTTAAGAAGTCATTTGTCTTTTTTAATTTTTAAAATCAATAAATGGATTTAAAAGATAATAAATGAATAAATGAAAACATTTTTTACCCTCCATTTCTGTGCTGTCACTTTAACGACTGAATTTCCTCGAGGGCCATCTTTCTTTTTTTCTCTTATTACAGTTTTTTTTTTTTTCCCCATTTAGCTTGAAGCTCACTTGTCATTAAGTGTTTGTGTCCATGTCAGCTTCACTGATTTCCTACCAGGTTTTTGTAAATGTAAACAAAAAATCTGATTATCTGTTTGAAACATTTTTAATTCTTCCCGGAAACTGAAATTTGCTCCAGAACTTTGAACTTTAAGTGACTCCGCTGAGTCTCAGAATAACGTGTTTGACGCTGTTTGCTTGTTTTTGCGTGGCGGTGGAGATGTTTTGGGTCAGGGATGTGGGCCAGCCCCTCCACTCACATCCTAAAAACATTACCCAGATAACCCCTTTTCCTGACCTCTCCTTGTCCAAAGCTTTTAGTGTCTGTTCCCCACAAACACATGTCTGTTGAAGATTACTAGTGTGCACAAACTAGCAGGATGATGAGCTTATTTGAGCACAAGACAGATGTTCAAGTTGAAAAGTTCAGCTGAAATAAATCTAAAGACACAAATGTCAACAGCACAGGATCTACAGCAGAGAAGTCTGGGAAGGAGCCAAACAATAACCAGAGAAAATACCTGTAGCTCTGCTTTGTGTAACCATGGCGTATAACCTTCCCAGAAATGGTCTGGTGATGCTGTCTTGATGGCTAACCTACAACATGGACTCATAAAACTCAAAATACTCCCATGTATTGTTGTGGACGGTATAAGTAACACAAACCAGCAAGTATCTCATTTTGTTACTGAATAGTTTCTGTTTCTTTGCCCACTCTGTGTTTAGAGAGGAGTCAGACTGCTGATTTACATTCCAAGTTGATTCAATGTAGTTTTAAAGGCAGCTGAGGTCAAAATCTGCTCTTTGGAGTTCAGAATTTGTAAAGCCATGTCAGAATGGATGGCAAATTTTTGTAAGTCATTCAATTATTACAAATGTTGGATCTCTTTTTTTTTTTTTTTTTTTTGTCTTTTCTTTAGAAATCAATAAACTGTCATGCAGTAACTGTCTTTATTCAATAAAACATAAGGCCAACAAAAGGCTCATCCAGTGTGGTTGGATTAAAAATAAAAAAAATAGTGATACTTCTGACAATCTTAGTTAGTAAGAATGAGTGCACATCTCTGCCCACAATTAACCTCAAGTTTTTAAGCTATGAATGGCTCTGTTGTCCATTTTGAAATTAAAACAGTGTGTGGCCCCGTAAAGAGTTCTCCATTCTTAGTGGGGGTTCAGACAGGATCAGGCGCCATGGCAAAAACGGAGGTCTTTCAGTTCATTTCAGTGGGGGTGCCGCCCACATTGCCCATAGCTAGGACCGGCCCTGGTTGCCGCAATAAAAAACGCACCGGCATGGAGAAGAGAAGTTGAGCCAGATCCAACTTTGGGGAAAAATGTAGCCCCACGTCACGTTCCGCAAGCCAATCAGACACTCAGATCGGTCAAACCTCCAGAGACGGCCGGAAATGTCTCTGAAGCAGAGCCTATCCAGGTGGATTCACAGACTAAACTCTGATAATCTATCTGTGTGTGTGTGTGTGTGTGTGTGTGTGTGTGTGTGTGTGTGTTGACTTTGTTTATTTCATGTACCCAGCTTCTAAATCTGAGTCTAACTCGCAACTTATGCCGCAAAATAGTGACATGAAGAAGTTTAATTTGATTTGTGTCCGATAGTTTGAGAGTGAGACATACAGTAACAATAACAGAGAGTGAGCGCCGGCCTCGATAAAGTTGTTAATCAGAGAAATAAAAAGTTATTTCCGATTGTTTCACAGCAGTGACATTCAGCATGTATAGACGCCCACGGCAACCCATCTCAGTTCCCCTCACCCCCCCACCACCGGCCAACCCTGCTACGAGTTGCCGCAGACCCTGATCCTGTCTGAATGCCCCCTTATCTGGCAGCTAAGTAAACACAGCAAGATCATTTAGAAAGTTGCGGTTAGGGAAAAAAACATGACCTTGTTTTCACTGGCTGTAGTTCAAACAGACAATTTTAGGACACTGTCTTTAGGTCCCCAGCCTATTAGTCCTACAGGCCTCTAACAGACGCCATCATCTGCCAACTCATTACGCAGCCCATAGAACTCCCTGCAGGGTTTGTTCCCCATCTTTGCCCTTTATGTGTGATGTTGGTCTGTGTTTTGTTTACTGGTTTGTGTGTTGGGACATTCCCAGACGTGCACACAAAGCTGTAGTTCATTTTTCATTCTATTTGTCACCACCGACCGGCCGCTTTGATCATGTTCTGTGCTCCTCCGGGACATGTGTATACATATGTAGGACTTACAAGGATGATATACATTTGGATTGCACACCTTAGCATGTGTGTATGAAAACCAAGATATCCAGAATTCTCATGCATTAAATTTGGTCAACATATTCTGTCAATACTAAAATATGTAAGGTTGTATTTTGTTCTACAGGATAGTAAAAAAACTGACACCTCTGAAGGAGAAAAGTCAATTTCATACTGACTAATAAGAGTGGATTATTCTTTCTTGGAGTTCTTAAGAATGAAGGACCCGGAGGGGGGAGTTTGAGGAGAGGTTGAACAATGCAGTCGGTCAAGTGAGAAAAGTTAATTATGGGTAAAATAAATTCACAGACATGCTGAATTACCTTCTTTAGGAAATGTGCTGGGACAATACCAGGGAAACTGGATGGGTTATGTTGTCGGCAATGTTATCAGTTAACTGTTCAGCAGAGCTGAGGTTTGATTGATGGGTCTTAAGAGGAGGAAATATTGCTTAAATCTTCAAAGCTTGGGCCATCACGGTAATTGGGCTTCTACTGTAACAGAGAGGACCCTGCTGGAGGGAAGAAAAAGATGGAAAACTTCCTTTTTCCTATAATATCAGCAGTATTTTTGCATTTTGTGTTTGTTTTATTCTTCATTGTATCCCTCAGTTACTCTCTGAGACAGTTAAGTGAGGTTATATTTGTTGACTACACGAGCGGGACGATGCACCAAATATGCAGACTGTTATTGTGAGTGACAGAGGTATTAAATACAGGACGGGGATTGGAGCCAAATATACAGTCAGCCTGGCTGTGTTTAGACTGTTTTTGTGAGAGATGACATTGGCTGTCACTAGTGATTTCATTTTCCTTTTGGGAATGGAAGATCGTCACCGCTGATGCACTTTACAAGAACACGTCGACATGCCTTGACAGTAGTAATGGTGTTGGTAGTGGCAGCAATTACATAATATGCATCAGTGCGTGAATGGTTGAATTTGATGTAATGAATAATGCATGCGTTATGTGTATTTGTACAATTGTGTGTGAGTGTGCATTTCTTGAGCCGATGTGACCCCCGCACCACCACCACCACTCCACCCTCCAGCTTTTGTATGTGCATGTTTAGATGTCTCCAGCCATTTGTTCTCCCCTGGGTCCTGGCTTGTTTACCCCACGGCCCAAATGTGACATGGCTACCATAACAGGCATTCTATCAAGTGTGCCTCGATGGCTCTCCCACACGCCACTGAGCAGTTATCAGCTCTGTGCTGCTCCTGACTTAAAGTATTAAATCGAGTTTACACAGGCTGTGGCCAACTGGAGCAAAAATCTCTCATGTAGCCCACAGTCCGTATGGCTTATTTTATTTTTATGTATTTATTCAGATTGCGAATACAGGAATGTATTCATTATACCCACGAAGATATCTTTAGGTGACAATCTCCTATTGATTAAAAGGAATAATCTCCATAAAGAGATGCATGTAAGCAAACACTTCATTAATATGCATGCATCATACAAGATTTAGGTGTAATTGCTTTAGTATAAGTTGGAGATGAAATGTACTATCATAGAGTTCATCCACAGGCATACAAACTAATATTCATTGTTTAACATTGTCCATTGTCACGTGGTTGGGACACTTCATGGATCACTCAACACATTCTCCTTTCCTCACTGTTTACAACCAGCGTCCCACACACACAGCACTGTTTATGCTGAGTTCCGGGAATAGCGGAGGGGCAGGGGACAGAAGTCAGACAGGCATCTTTGAGACTGACTGCATGTTTCCTACTGCCACCTGGGTCCTCCACTACTGAGACACATGCTGCACTTGCAATAATTCTTACCTTTTCAGAAAAGCAAGACAGTGCCTGTCCTGAGAAAGTGTGGGTTTATGGAAAAAAATGCCTATGGTTGAGGAATTGAAGCAAAAGTCTGAATAAAAGAATGAACATAGCAAAATGCTACCTCAGAAAGACAAAAAAATGTATATGAAAAAAAAAAAACGTGAACAAGCAAAGAGCAGTATTGCACCATAACCTCTGAGTTCCAAAATCATCTTTTCCACCCCAGTCTCTGTTCAGTGAAACGCTTCACATGACCATGCAGAGACACACACACACACACACACACACACACACACACACACAGAGGAAGGCAGCTGAGCCTCTTTGAGCACCAACAGCTGTAATGGTGTGATAAGGTAGCAGAAACCCAAGGCTGGGGTTTATTTTTTTAGGCATGGTCAGAATCCCAGTGCGGCAGTGGTTTTTAGCACCACAATGGTACATGGCTTCAGAGAAACCCGTGTTTATAATTCCTCAGACCATTTCATGGCCCCGAAATGAAGACCAATGACACAAGCTGCAATCTCCCGTATAGCTGCTTTATCACAGGACATCTGGATAAGAGAGGAAGACAGAGAGAGATGGAGAGAAAGAGGAAGGGAGAATATTTTCTGGCAAAATGTCCCCACTGCAGACCACCTTCTATTTCCACCATGGTGACAGTGATCTATGTCTCCTGGTGAGCAATACCGTTTTTTTTTCTCCTCCATGTTCTTTAATAGAGAACACATCTCTACCTCTAGTGTCAGTTTAAGGAATGAAGAAGAGACCCCCCCCCAGTAGTGCTTTATCAAGGACATTCAGCTGGGAATTCAGTAGATCATCTTTCATTCAGTCCAAGTCTGTTATTACAGGATTCAAAAGAGAAAATGTAGACTTGAGGTTTCCAGGACAGTTTAATAACACATGTTCTATGCATGACATGCATGATAACATACTGTACCAATTATATACATGATTGTGGTCCAGCTAGTCCCAACCATACATCAGATCCAGATTTGAAACATGTTACCACAGTCCACTAAAAGTTATAGCAATGAAACATATTCAGTTTTATAAAGACAGTTTCTTGATGCATGTCATACTGACTTGAATGAGGAATATATTATAATATATTCAGTAGCCTAGTGATATGTGGTATGTCATTATGTTGTACGTCGTAAATGAGAACTTTAAAATTGAATTGAATTGAATGTGAAATTTACTATTTTTACTCTACGCACATAAAAACCAACTGACTGGACATAAAAAGGATTGAATCTGTGAGGATCACTGGGATTTTTGTTTTATTCCTGCAACCTTTCAAGGCTGTTACTCTCCATTAAATTATGACTTTGATGTCCCTTTTTTTTGAAGTCATCATTCAGATGCAGATGAAACACCTGCAAGTCTGTGGGATGATCAAAAGTGTCAGTTTATTCTGAAACATAAAAATGATGGGTAATACTTTGTAGTGGTGCTCGGAGTGCTGCGTGCAACCAACATCTGACATTTTGAAAACTCGTGTCTGTTAATTCACCAGCGTGTTAAAAATGAATTCCAGTAATCTGCTCTTTACCGCAAATCATATATTTCACTCTTCGGGGTAAATTCATTGTCACTTCGCTTTGCTGAATAGTTGATTTCATCAGTTTGGTTTTGTAATAGCTGTTCTGGAGGCGAGACGCTCTCTATTCAGCAGAGCTTACAGGTGTCTCCAAATCACTCACGCATTGGAATATTGTTCATATATTAATGATTAAGCATCAACCCACTCAGCCTCTGTTCTTTTCATATTTGCAGGCCTGCGTTACGTGTCAGGATATCTATAATTACACAAAAAATTCACCAGATGCATACATTTATACCCACCTACTGACTCCCACACACACAGACACACAAAACACTGTACATCCTGACATATTTCAGCCCTTCCTGTCTCTATCTCGGGCCTTAATGTTTCTCCAATTACCGGCAATTACCGCTCTCGCCACTGGTGGATAGCAAAAAGATTAACACCGAAATATCAAAGCCATTGGGCCGCTTATTGAATGTAACACTCTTCTGTCCCAGCATGCTGTTCCTGTATTGATTTTCAAAAGGCGACGCTGCTGATCCATGAAGGCAACATGGTGGCATATATTAGAGCCATTTGAGCCAATTAGAGTGATGTATGTCTCGGCAGCCGACGGTGGCGTACTCGACGACACACTCGGATGGAGACGCGCTCCGTCATTTTTCAGAGTAATTAGAAAAACATCACATGCCATGACAGGCGGCGGCGGTGGCGGGGTGAGTGTGTAACCCCTGGCACACTGCGATAGTGCCACAGAAGTACAGAACAGACACACAAACACCAGGAGGAAGAGACGACAAATAGCAAACCTTATTTAATGTTGATTTATGGTACATATTTCGCCTTAATACCTCACATCATCTATCTTAATTTAAAGCGGGTAGACGTCTTATTTACAAGTCAAATTGCAGATTATTTAGCTGGCAGTATTTCGGGGTAGGAACACCTCCACCTCCACCGAGGTAGAGCACCAACCTTTACATCACAGCTGTAGGGGGCACTCTGGGCCAACTGGGTCACTTGTAGGTGCGTTGGAGTTACAGCACCGACTGAAAAGAGCTTAACTCGGGCAGCCAAGCTTGGTGAGCTTATTTCAGAGAGGATGAAGATGGGTGAGAGTTGTGTGTTTGTGTGTGTGTTTGTGTGTGTTTTGCACGCACATCCTATTTTTCTCTTCAGTGCTCCGGTGGACATGATCATTCGTGCCCACTTAAATCCCCCCCTACAGAGTCACACACAGATAAACAGCAAGCTGGCGCTGTGTGTGTGTGTGTGTGTGTGTGTGTGCATGTGTGTGTGTGTGTGTGCATGTGCGTGCAGTGTACAAAACTGAGGACCATATGTGTCCTGTGTCTCCAAACTTCAGCGCTTGGCTGAGGTACTGTGGAGTAAGATGCAACACAAGCCACCTCCCGTCCAAGTAGACAGCACCTACTCTGTGTTTTCAAGGTTAAGACCAAAGTGAACACACACTTCATGCATGGCTGACATGAAAGGTACAGTAAGGGTGTGTGTTTAATGCAAACACATGCAGGGTTGAGTGTATGTGCACAGCAGTGTCTCTGCTGGATGAAGTGACAACAGAGGGATCAAGAAAAGCCAAAGAGGGCTGGTTATCCCCGGTCAGGGGGGAGAAGCTAGGTCTCCGTCCAACTCTCATCTCACAGTCGTACATGAGCTGATGGAGGGAGTGGGGGAGGAGGAGGAAGAGGAGTGGGGACAGTCACTGTCTGCACTGTCAGTCTGCCTGCAATGATTCATCAATGGCTCCATTCCAAAATCCTATCATTTCAGCTTGGATAGAGTAAAACACTATTGTGTATGTGTTATAAAAATTAGGATTATACTGGGGTGCAGATGTTTTACCTCATATATATGTGTGTGTGTGTGTGTGTGTGTGTGTGTGTGTGTCCTGTTTTTTGCATGTCTCATCCATGGTTGTCCACTTCCCTCATTTGTCCTGTGTTTTACTGAGGCTGGCAGGGAGAGATACAGTAGTTATAACAATAGTACAAGGACAAGAGAGACAGGTTATGGAAGTATCATTTGAATAAGAAACATAATGCTCATTACTGAGCAGAAAACCAAAAAAGGACGTCATGATACTAACTGTATCAGTGGTGAGGTGCCCGAGATTTAGAAAAAAAAAGTATAAGAACCAAATGTTAGAGCTCCTCAGGGAGCCTTTTCTCTGTAACCCCTTTTTGTGTGTTGCACTGTTAAACGCTCCTTCTTGTACGAGAATACTAAATTCAACTTAAACTTTGATTCCAGCTTCCCACCAACAACTACAGCCGAATGTTTTTTTAATACATGACTAAGCCAGAAGTAGTTCTAAAAAAACTGTAAAACTTTGCCGAATAGGATATGCCGTGTGTGCCTGTGTGCGATAAATAATGAAGATGGGGACAGAGTGATATAGACACAGAGACTGACACACACACACAAACACAGTGGAACAGAAGCAGGCTCCCGGGATGATGGGGCGTCTCTGTGTTTTCTCTGGATGACAAATTAAATCAGAGCGGTGTCCTCTGCTCTAATAGAGTAGCTCTGTCCTGTTTTTATCTATTTACCACTGTACTGTACTATCTGCTTCTGTTCAGCTGTCTGCAGAGATTAGGGCTACTTAAGCACTGTCCTGTGCTGGTTTATATCATATTGCCTGGTATTAAAAGCCCCATATTACAGGACATGGCTGATCCCATGACGACTCCAAAATGAACAAGTTTATTATGCAAATCAGTGTTCTGTCTGTTTTTATCTAAAGCTTGATACATAGAACTGTATTTTCATTTCTTCTTTTCAATACTAGTATCTGTGTGGCCCACCTCAGTACATAAACGTGAATATTGTTATTACACGAGTCGGCTGCAATGAAAGTCCAGAATCTCATGTTAATGGTGACTCAACTAGCTCACTCTTTGACATTATCTGTGCTTTGGTTTCACTGTAGACTTGCTGTTTCTGTAAAGTTACTGTGTACGCCACAGATTGGGTGACTCTCTTCCCTCTGAGTTGAACAGCAAAATAGACAGCACTCAATTCTCACCTAATGTAGGGTTGCAGAAATTAGCTCAGTGTGAGAGAAAATGGCTTACATGGCTTGGAGTGTCTCCCAACATAGAAAAATAATGCTAGCCTAACGTTCACCCACAATTCAATGCAAGAGAGCAACGTTGCAACATAATGATCTAACTTTATTGTCTAACTGAGGCCAGAGAGTCAATAATCAATAATGTTTGCATAGGCTATAATTTTGTGCAGGCTCCAGATTATGTGCTGTCATCACATCGATCCAGAATTTCCACATCTGAATTGCAATGCTTCTTACAATTGACGAATTTCCACACACTCGCAAAGGTTTTAAATGTCCTATTTGTATTTTCAGAGACAATTTGGAGGCTTTTGTTTGTGGCACTGTTGATGTAATGAAATGATATGCTATTACACTGTGTATACCGTGTTAAATATTTTCACGCTATACATATCAAATGCAGGGTGACTTCTACATGTCCATGTTTTAATGATTTTCTGCCACACTAATATGCTTTACCCAGTGTAAGATGTAGTTAAAGATCCATGTAAAGTCCAGTGTCCGCAATCATTTTTTTTGACACTCTGGTGCTTGAAGCAAGTTACATAAAATTAATTGTGAATAAAATGTAGAACAGGTCAGGACTTAAATGTGTTCATACACAGACCCATATACCACTTCCTTGAAGGTAAGTAAACTGAACCATCCACTTGGGTCCTCACTGTCTTACTCCATCTTTCTCTGGGCTCTTCTTAATCTAGATAGATCCTGTTTCTCTTAAAACAGAACACCAAAGGGGGTTTTAATCATTGGTAATTGAAGACCCTGCTGAGAGTAAATGAGCCTTAATCTGACAGCTGAGTGCGTACCATTAGCACCGGGGGCTTAGGCATTTGGATGGCACATTTAGTGCGATGCAGATAGAAGCAGGATTTATAGAAGTGTCGGTAGCTTTGCTGCCATGTTGAAGAGAGTCATTCCACATCTAAGTTGGACATATCCCCTGTGGTACCTTTAGCACATATTAAACCTATTTTAAATAAGCTTGTGGGTTAGTGCTTTGGATTTGTTTTTGTGCAACTCTGTCCTCAAATATGCCACTGAAAATGGCCATATTTTTGCTCTGTGGAAGTATTTTCATCAGTCCTGATTTAACCCAATTTCATTCATTGCTGATCATATCAAACTGAAATTAGATCCTAGTTGCTTTACTCTCTCACTCCCTCAGAAATTTCACTTTTATTCAGACAATACATTTTCAATTCAGTTTGTGCCTTATCGTCCTTTTTTGGTATGCACCATCTGAGGTGAAAACCTTCTGACTTACATCCCATGTGACTGATAAGCCCAGAATGTATATTTCTCTCCTCAGATGAGCCTTCGCCGCAGTCAGCCTGTGCAGGAACACGACTGGGGAAAAGACAAATCTAAAGATAGAGGGCAAGCATGAATTAAAAGATAAGAGAGAGTTTTTCAAACAATGTTTATTTCATTTCCTTACGTTTTTGAAAAGGTCGTTATAAATAAAAGCCTGTCATCTCTGGAAATACGGCTGTATGAACAAATTCAAAAATAATGTCCTTTTACAAATAAAAAGCCTGTGTCTTTAGAAATGTGTTGACTAATGGAAAGACCGCTGGAAATATGGACAGCCTTGCTCGCTATGTAACCACAGTAACCAATCAATATTCAATACTCACATCATAATTAATTTTAACACCTTTAGGTTGGCTTTACTACAAGGCTCGAGTGGGAATAAGTCTGGCAACATCATGTGTGTGTGTGTGTGTGGATGCATGCAAGGCGATTTGTCTGTTCTCCTCCAACATTAGGAAGTGTTTGAGTGTCTCTGCACCTTCCACATGACTGCCCCGTGTTAGACTAAAAGCCTTACAGCCAAAAATGGTCATCTTCACTGTTTCCTAACAACACTTCCACTTGAAATGCTAAAAGCAGCACTCGGAACTGTGAGGTTAACGGGAGCTGCTGGGAAGATCTAGACTGAGAAAACAGAGGGCAAGCTGTAGAAGACGAGTGAAGCTACATGCATTAGAGATATTACTTGTACAGTGTAAAGGGCATTGACAAGCAGTGGAAATAAATCTGCATAAACACACTAATCTCCAGCATCCTTTCAATCACATTATACCAGTACATGAGTACAAATGGATAAGTATTTCTAAGAAACAGTGGCGCATGTGTTCAGCATCTCCAGTCAAGGGGAATCAACTGGTGAACTGATCAGATAAAGGTGGATTTCTTGAACCTGGAGGTGACATTGTCAGGGTCTCCATGGAGATTCAGCCTCTTCCCAATATGAGAGGGAGGGGGGAAACAACAATCTGTTTATACTTGCAGGCAACCACAACCAAAATGATGTTTTCTGCAGATAAAGCAAAGCTTAAATAGATAGAGGAGGCGTCTATACTGTAGATAGAATGAGCTCATGCAGTCTTCACATTAGTTTTGCATCCTGGTGTTAACCTCCTCTTATCTGACTGGGTGAGATTTCCTCAGAATGAAACGTAGAGCAGGTCCCAACACACTTCAGTTGTTTTGTTAAAACGCAGAAAAAAAAAACGAGCTGTGTGGTTTTTCTGTTTTTCTTTTCCTCATCAAAGCCTAACTGCGGTGGGAGCAGTAAAACCATAATGAGCAACAGCATATTGCAAATTACCAGAGAGTGTATGTAACTGCAGGCACCGTTCTTTGTGAAGGAAAAAGGAAACAGTGAAAGATGCAAGGAAACGCTGCTTTCACTAATCCTTGTGATTAACAACAATGATGCCTTTGTGTATGTACACAGCATTTGTTGCGTCTGTGTGTGTGTGTGGGTGCATGTGTTTATCTATGCACCTCTTCACTGTACCATGTGATGATGCATGTGCATGATTCCTATGACGAACGGCGATAACGACTCGGCTGCTGCTGCAGAGAACGTGGCGAACAAAACAAATGTTGATGGCTTTGTCGTTTTTGTTAACATTAATCTGTCTCTATCATTTATTCTGCGCAACATGCCCTCCGCCTCAACAGGAAACTCAATACTTTAAAATAACAAATGAAACGAAAGAAATCCAGTTGCCCAATCAGTCTTTTGTATGTGATGTGTTTTTCTCTAGGGAGGTTCCATCCTATGAAATATGGCTAAATAAAAACATTTGTATCATTCACTTCTTTTTTCTCTATTTGTTCCCCATTTTTCAGCGTCCTGTTTGTCTGTTGCAGTTTAGAACTTGCAGTCCCTCCCCTCGATATTGGTCGCATTAACTTTTTTAAATGCGAATTTGAATCGTGAACTTTACAGAAACACTTTTACAGGGCACAACTTAGATCCTTGATTCACCCCTCTGGCTTTTCTCGCTCTCTTGTTGTGACCTCTGTGGCTACTAATGTCGGAGGTTGTGACTAGGCACTGGATTAGCAGCTTCTCAACCGCCTCGGATACAGATTGGGATTGACTTAGTACCCTGACCCATCCTCTTACTGCTAATTGGTTAACCCTCTAATCCAGCTGGCGGTCAGCAATAACACTCTCCAAAGGCTGCTTGGCTGGAGCTCAGCCTGCTGTGCCAGGAAACTGCTGCCAAACACTGTCAGTCCTCCCACACAAACGTGTCAACCAAGTATGTGCGTATTCTCACCACTTGTTGTTAATGAACTGTTGTAAACAGTAGACTTATATTACAGCGCTCGTCAGATTGGGTGAGCAGTGGATGCTTGGAGCCTGTCTAATGATTTTCATCTTTTGTAATGAAATCACTTTCTAAGATCAGTCTGCTTGAATGTTACAGCCCTGTGATCCATGTACTTTTTCCTCTGGAATATAAAAAAGTGATGAAGACATGATACTATGAGTTGTAGTAGCCACTATGGCCAAATAGCACTCCTTGAGGGGGAAAAAAAAGGAAATATCTCTGGCCACATGATGAATAAACTAGCCACTAGATAGTCTATCCACCAAAAATACCAGCAAAATAACAATGATCATACAGATTACATTAGGGAATTTAACAGTCAGTCCACAACATCTCTTTCTGCCAAGGTCTGCATATGTTTTTATGTGTAATCCTTATTTAACACAAAAGATCGAACACTGCCTGCTTTCATAGACGGATATGATTAAACCAGCAAGAGGCAGAATACTATTCTCACACCTACGCACAGAATGCACTTCAAGACGGCAACCAAGACGAGCAATTAACAAACAACCTGACAGCTTCTTCAGGCAGATGTCTCTCTCTGCAGGGCTTGGCATGCTCTGGCTTTCAATGACACTCGAAGGAAGTTGATCTGAAAAAATGGGCATGAATTACAAAAACAACTTTCCATAAGCTGTGAAATGTATATTTGAATGTATATTTGAAGTAGGTAGAAGTTAGTAGTAGGACATCTTCATAAAATCATTCTTAATCTTTTAGGTTCAGTTCATCATAAATAGGTTAAGTGGATTTAAACATTTAAAGCTTCAGAGTAAAAAGCTAAATATAATGAAATAACCATAATTTGAGTAAGGAGGAGGAATAGTAGCTCAACAGAAAATGTCAAGATTTGATTTGACCTTTTGATATTAGGTATGGCAATGACAGTTACATTAGAATCGAAATAGATAAAGTCAAAATTGGTTTACACGCAGACACACAGATCTCTGATGCTGAATTGATTAGCTTGATTAGATAATAGAGGTGAAGCGGTGGCCATCTTTAGAGCCAAACCACCCACAGTCAGAAAGCACCCAGGACAGGTAATCTGAATGAAGATAAACCAGTGTCTCTGAGATCTTAATTACTTGATACGTAATCTCATCGCCACCCACAGTCTGCCAGTCAGTTCAGTTTAAACTTAACAGCATTACGCGCAAAGAGAACAAGATGCCATATGTTCAGGTTGGAGCTGTCAGCTCAGATAGAGGAGATTTTAGCCGCCTAGAGCGCTCTTTTCTCTCCATTTGTGTCAGGTATTTCCCCCCGGTGGCAAACTGGAACAAATGTTAAAGTTAATTGATCCAGCTAATGAAACGGCTGTGGCCAAGACTGAGGTCATACACACACACACATACACACATCACAGGAATTACAGATGTGCTTATACAACAAGGCAGGGATTGATGGCTGAATAAGACAGGGATAAATGACTGTTCAAGGACTAATTAATTGATCTAATGAATTGTGCTGCATGGCTGTGTGCGTATGTGTGTTTTCATGCACATTTGGATGTCAGCCACCAGGCCTAAATGTAGGTATGATGGCTGATGGGATGGATTAGTCAGAGGGGAAGTTACAGTAAGTGGCTCCTTAATGGGCAGCTGTGGCCTCATCTGTCAACTCTGGACAGAACCCTTAACTAAGGCACCAGGCAGTGTAAACACACACACACACACACACACACACACACACACACACACACACACACACACACACACACACACATATGCCGGATAGTTTAATGCTGTGTGTAAAACCTTATCTTGTTGGTGACACACAATTAGACGATTAATTAAGTAGCCAATTAAGAATAATTCTCATGTCATTTATTTGGCAAGCATTTTCTTGTTCAAGCCTCTCAGCTGTGAATATTTATTGTTTTTCTCTGGTTTATGTCATCATAAATTGAGTATTTTGGGGTTTTGGACTGTTGGTCATGCAATTAAATCAATTGGACAACATCAGCTTGGGCTCTGGGAGATGGTGATGGTCATTTTGCCTTTTTCTTTTACTATTTATCAGGTAGTTTTTATTAATAGTTTGGGGGGGGTTTTATGCTCTTGATTCTGTCAAAAACCACTAAATCATTAGACCTAAAGTGACACCATGTGTCAGAGCAAAGAGAAAATCCAGTGAGCAAAGTAGATGGCGAATTTATTTACTGACCCAAATGAAAGAGAGTCTAGTTTCAAGGCCATGTCTCTCAAACAGGTCTCACGTTGTGCATAGACGGCTGTTTTGAGAGGTCGGAAACACAACTGAGCCAATCAGAACTTTGGAGGTGGACTTTTTTTTTTTTGAGGATGAGGTTATTTGACGTCAACTTACAGGAATGACAACTTTTAAATCTTTAAATTTTGTTCCATCAACCTGAAAAACACAAACTGCACCCCAGCAGCTTCTGTATTGACAGAAAATGCCACTGCTGTGTCACGTATGACCATTGATTTTGATTGGCTAAGGAAATATTTAAACAGAAGCGCATGAGCACAGTGTGAATAAATAAAATAAAATGGCAGTTTAAGCCTGTTGTACCTACCTGACAAGAATGGAGAAGAACTTAGCATTGTAGATACTGTAGACTAACCATTATGTGGACGGTGTGTGAATCAATAAAAGAAGCAGAAGAAGGGTTTAGAATTCCTCTGGGATTCCTCCTCAAGTCCAACAAGCTTGGATTTGGCAATCGAGACCTTGTTCCATTACAATATTGATCAGGAAATAATTATCCATTCATTGTTTGTTCCCTCTATTTTTCTGAAGCACCGGGTCCATCACGCTCTCTCTCTCACATTCTCTCTCTCATCTCACAAGCAATGCACGCAGTTGTAGCCATTAAATCCTTGCCCTTTTCAGAAACATACTAATCTCCATTTTTACACATTTCTGCACACAGCACAACAACCTCCTTCCTGCCATTCTCCATTTAGCTTCACTTGTACCAAACTGTGATGATTTTTTTTAGCTCCCTGCATACATTTGGGCACGCTGCTTGAAAACTCTGCAGTCTGCCATGCGTCATAATGGGATGGAATATTCCATTAGGAAGTCAAAGTGTTTTGTTTTTATGTTTCTTTTTCATGCCCCTCTGTCTCTTTGTGTGCATGCATGTACACTGGAAGGTGGCAGTGAATTCAAATAAAACTGTGCTGATAAATGTGCTTCCTGCAGACCCCCCAAGGCTCATTAAAGTGCTACAGTGCCAGGAGAGCATTTGTCTCTGAGTGGTAAATACACAGCAGAGGCAGACGAGTGATGGCACAGCGACCTGTGTGGTCTCTGTCTCTGCTGTGGATGCAGTGCAAGAGGTGGGAGGTGTTTTTTTGCATGCTGTGTGTCTGTGTGTGTGTGTTGACGTTCTTGCACACACACATTCTCACTTTCTGATTTTCCCTACTGAATTAGGTGCTTTATTTGAATCCAAGGTCACACTGCTTCTGTTAAAATAGATTCAAATACCTGGAGCCCGGTCAATATCAGCTAGAATTAGAGGAATGCAGATTCCAGGGGGGTGAAATTGATTTCTGACTCCAGCCTATTCTGCATAGACACGGTTTAATGTGGTAAACATGGGTGCTGCCTCACTGAAGCACATGCTGTCTGTCACACACTTTCTAAAAGAAAACAGAATTTCTTTTTTCTGCTGTTGCATTGAAGCCGCATAACTCCAATTTTTGTCTTCATACAAATGAAACAAACAGGATATAATGTGGTAATTATTGAGCGTTAGTGGTGCTTATAGACCTTTTTACCTTTTGAACAGAACCAGGCTCATTTACCCGGCTTCTGGTGTCTATGCTAAGCTTACTGTCTCCTGGATGTAGCTACATATTTAATGGTCAGATAAAATCTAACCCTTGGTAAGAAAATGAATAAGAAGTATAATAGTATTAAAGCAGACAAATAAAAAAATAATATTAGATTCAGTGTTTTAATATCAGAACAGCTCAAATAAAGTAGAATAGCAAAATAAAGAATGAGAAAAGCAGAATTATAAATCAAAACAGATTTTGTTCTCCATCAGTAATAATTCACTCAGATTAAGGAAGTCATTTATCTTAAATGATCGGTTCTCTTCAGTCCCCACATTTTTCTTTCATGAATAATTTTCATGTGCAGAATCAAAACTTTGAGTCCCAGCACTGGTCACTGTGAAATCCTACGAGTCACCCTCAATAATTCATGTCTGTCCTCCGAGAGGTTTTCTTCTGGTAGCAGTTCATCTTTGTTCCTCTGGAAAACTGTTCTCCAGGCAGGCAAGAGTTTGGACAGCCAAGTTCTAATCATTTCACGATTTTGTGGAATTACTGCTCTCCTCGAAATCATCACCACATGTCTAATGATGTATTTTCTAATATACCAAGTCAAGCATGACAGCTGAAGGACACAACTTAAGTACAGTGGGTTATCAAGTCGAAGAGACGCTGTTCCTTAACATACTCTGCGTGCTTCGTACACCACACGCACACACGGACCCTCACACATGCACGCATTTACACGCGCTGCTAATAATAATAGGGTGGGACGCCTGAGGAATGTGTCCAGGCAAGCAAAAACATTCTACCATCGGTTTGGCAGAAACTGACTGCCAAGTCTTTTAATTTGCCCTCCTTCTATTTTCTCCCTCTTGTGCAATCAGGGGTTGGTGTATTTCCATGTTTAGCAGGGGGAGACAAGACAACGAGCTGCGCCTGTTTATTTACCGTCGTTTCAGTCAGGGGTTGTTGGTGCGTGACTGGGAGACGTGCTCTGGAGGCAATGCTGACTAAAGCAGACATGGTGCAAGGATTCAGCTCAGCTGCAGCCAGGATTCTGTCAATGACCAAACCACAATACAAAAATGTGTCCTTGTTTTCTAATAGCAGTAGAAAACAGCAGGGAAAAGATCAGATAAACTATCTAGCTGTGCTATCAGCACATATCTCAATAGTCTATCAAACTTGCCTATTATACATATTAAAACTGAATTCTGAACTCTGTTCAGGTAACGGTTACAACTGCTAACCCCGCCACACCTTTCCATGCCGCACACATGGAAATGAGTGGAAATGCATGCATGTTATGGAAGAATTCAAGTATAGTATAATTCAACCTAATTGTACAATGATTTTCCTTTCCTGTCTGAATGAAAGGGGAAATACCCAGTTTCAGCTGTGCTACACTCCCAGATGAAAACATTTCATGCTGATTTCTTTTCTTTCATTTTCCAGCTTGGCCCAGCAAAATTCATTCTTGTCAGTTGAATTCGATGCTTTTTGTATTGAGAGTAGTGCAATTCATAGGGACAGAGCATGCTGTCAAAAAGTGACAAATTGCCCCAAATATGCCCCAAAATATGCTATTACATTGTCAATTTCCTTGTCCAGTCGTTGTGTTTTTGCACCGGGTGAAAATGCGCCAGGACAGTTTAATTTTTTTCTGGTCTATCCTTCATCAGACCACAGGCAGCTTTTTTTAGTTTATATTTCATAGATGTTTTCAGCACATACAGACGTTCCTTTGAGCCGTGCTCTGCTGCACACATTGACACCTTTTTGAGCTGCTGCTGTGAAAAAAAAAAAAAAAAAAAAAAAAAAAGAAGTTTGGATTGCGGTAGAAGGGCATTGTAAGTGTAAGTGTACCTTGATGATAGTTGTTGAGAGAGGAGAGACCATTACTGCTCCACTCTCACCATGTAGGTTTTTTTTCAAAGTGGTTTTGGGGATTGAGACCTCTCAACCTTGGGAAGTTTTCACATTGTAGCATGAATCCATAAATTCGTAGTAGACCAGTATCTACTAGTGACCCTTCATCACATGGATGTCTATGATTTGTGAACAGAGTTTTTCCTTCTCCAACTATTTCATTTTGAATTATTTTTAGTGTTCCTGAACATCCAATATTTACCACAAAAAAAAGGAAAGAAAAGGAAAAACACTGTGTATTGTGCATTGTTTGGTAAAGGGTTTACCATATTGTTCCTGCATACAGGACATACGTGTTCACAATACTGTATAGCCAGTATTATCTAAAACAAAACAACCTAGCCCACAGAACAGCAATGTTTGTGCTACCATGTACATTATTTCATTTAGTCAGTCGTACTTAAAAAAACAACAACATGGCTCTTTTGGCCTGCTTATGATGTTTAGTCTGCCCTTGTCTCTTTCTAACAGTAACCTCTAAACTTTTCCCCGAGGGTCAGCATACTGAAAATATGCCTTACCTGGCTAATTCTCTTTAGCATGGCTTCGTCACTGGGGCACCCCTATCTGCTTAACCACACGTGGCTCACTTTAATCACAGCCAAGGCAGCATGGTGGCCTTTACTCGTGCTCACTGCTCTCAACCCCAACCACAGAGGTCCCGGTCCTTTTGCTTTACCAGCCGTTCATCATTCAGACACAAACTAATGCTCTGGGCCTTTCCTGCACAGAGGAATTAAGAAGACTTTTTCTGCTAAACCTTCTAACTCAGCAGGACAGATGCTGGCGTTGGCATAAAATTAGTTGATTCATTATGATCAATAATCCATTATTAGCCTTAATGTACTTATTATAGACCTCTGGGCAAGGCCAGGTAACAGAAGAGCAGGAGGTGCACAATGGTGCTCCTGAGCAATGAGGGACAAATGGTGCTGAGTCGTGCAAGATAATATAAAAAAATATATATATAATGTGTCCCCAAGTCAGATATACTGATGACAGTGCAGTTGAAAGTCCATGTAACTTTAAAGGAACACTCCACTTTAAATCTACCTCTCACACGATTATCATTATTACTGTGGTACCACACAGCTATTAATAAGGCAGACCCAAGCTATACAGCTGTTAAGACAACAAGAAAGTACAATTTAAATATTCACAAAGCATCTGTATTAATATGACAACAAAAAGTGGTCCATATCAAATAGGCATAGCCTGCATGGATGTCATCAATGTAGGAAATCTTATTAAAATCCCTTAAAAAAACATAATCGAAAGTCAATAGGCAAATCACAGCCTCTTGAAGGTACATAAATATTTGTAGCCTACCAGGACCAGAGACCACTTCTGAAGAAAGACTAGCATATAGTCATATGCTTAAAAAATAAATGACATGAAACAGAACAGGTAAAATGAGAATAGAGAAATGGGTGCCTATAGAGTGAGAGAAGCTCTCCTAGGTGAATCTTTGGACACTGAATGAATAATTCTCTGTTGGACACTGCACCTGCCTTTTGAATAGCTTTAGGAGGCAGGGGAGGAAGAGCAGTACTACTGAATGGACTTAAGTGCTGCTGCAATTTAATGTTGAATATTTCTTTGGGAAGCAAAACAGTCTAAAAGCTCCGACTGCTTTGAACTTACTTTGAATACCGTTTCTGACCCTTGAACTCAAAACCTTTGAAGTCTATGAGCGCAGGTCTTCTTGGATACTCATGGCCAAACTGTGTCTCTGAAACCAAGGACAGTCATTGCGTGATGAGCTTCTATACTGCCCTTCTGGCAATGACTGAACGCAATGACTGAATGTGTGCCCTGAGTTTTTGTGGCCGTCCTTGTGTCTTCCTGACGTCATGCCCAGGCGGAGTAGAATACCATCTGTTATAATTGTGGAGACAGGAAAATCCCCCCGGGGTCCAGAACATATCCCTTGCTCTACTTTGAGGCAGCACAGGTACAGCAACAGCGAACACGTCGGGTATCAACAGGTATTTTTGTGGAGTCTGGTTGAAATAATCATCGATGATGATAAATTAAAAGGTAGGAATTAAAGAATCCGAAGCTAAAGAGATGAATAGATTTAAACAGAGATATGGGGAGTGGTGTAAAAGTTTAATAGTCTCTCAAATCACGGTAAATAAACAGGGAAACAAAGAAAGAGAAACGACACGAGAGACTGTTTCTCCTCGGTCCCTCATTTCTACGCAAGGCTACATGTAGCTGCTCCCCGACTCCCCCTTCCCTCCCTCCTTCCTTCGTGCTCTGGTGGAATATCTAATGCTGTTGCCCTTGCTGTCTGTAGAGATTGTGAATTCCAGTTATGGCGTGTCTGAATCATTGGTATGCAGAGTGCAGGGCACAAGTAGCGGATGTGCCGGGCGGAATCGACATGTACAGGTTTATTGAAATACTCTCCTCATTCTCCACGTAATTGCTCTCGCTCTTGCCTCCGCTCTCCTGCTTCCTTCTTTTTCCCTGTCTCCCCGGCAGTGCGTCTCTCCATTTCTCTCATCTTTTTGCTTGTTCCTTGTCCTTTTCCTTGTCCATCTCCCCACTATTTAGTACATCCTCCAATTACTCCGTCCACTACCCTCATTTCCGCATATTTCCTTACCCACTTTGTCTCAGTTACCTTCCTCTGCTGCTTCCATTCTCCATTTTCATCTTCATTATCATTCTCCCCACCCTCACCTCAGCGTTCCTCTTTTGTCACCTGTAAGATTGGAGTGGAGGATAACTGAGATTCCATCATGGCTCTCATGAATAGGTTATGCAGATGTCACTGACACCGCTGCACCTCATAAATACTCGGCATATTACCCACCGTCTTCTGGTGCACACGTATAAGGCCTCACGTTCATCTCTCCTAACTAGCTGTCTCCATAAAGTATACAGAATTTGTACGGCACGCATCGCATTCAAGTCTAACACCGCAGCGAATATATGCAATTCAAATGTGGTGCATGTCCTCCTCAGCCGTCTGTTTGTCTCTGAGAGCAGACTGTATGTAACTGCTGCTTTCAACTCCGCTTCCTGCACAGCCTCAGCTAAAACAAACACGAGCCGTGTGCTCTATTCACAGCAAGCATTCTGTGAATCATACCTGTTTCTTTTCTTTTGTTCCTGTGTTCCACACCGCCTCATGATATAGTGTCTGAACAGCATTCTGACTCATGTTTTCTCAGCATGTATGCTGTACGTCTCTTCCTCTCGCTCTCTCTCTTTCTTTCTTTCTGAACTCTTCAGGGCCGTCTCAAAGAGACTTTGTGTGTACGTGCACGTTCCAACACCGAATTGTTCGAACGGAGGTATGCGCTGCATAGTTAACCTTGCTCTTCTCGACTTCCTTCAAGCAGCAGTGGAGGTTCACTCTAGGGTTGCATCTCCGCCTGAGGCGAGTGTGAGTCTGGAGGCAAATCTGGGTTCTTAACGGAGACAGAATTATGAACAGGATTTCCTGGTGAAGACAGGAAGACGCTGAATATCACCCTGACCAATTTAACCCTCATAATCAGGACTGTGGAGAATCCTCCCACTTTATATCCTACGTGTCACTCGGGAGCCAGAGATAAGGATGAGGGGAGGGAGGCAAGAGTGCGTTTCGCTGGCGGGCGTGAGCGGTTCGTCGACATTAACGGAGTGCATGCAGCTTTCAGCATGACAGAAATAATCTCAACAGACATTTCGTTCAATTCGATGCGCAGAAGTATTGCTGTGGGATAAGAAACATCACATCTTATGCAGTAGTGGTCTGCCACTATACGCTCGTGGTCATCTCCAGATGGCTGAATGCCGGAACGCAGTTTGACTTGGCTTTGTTCAATGATGCATGTAAGCCACATTGACCACCAGTGAGATCATCTGACCTTGCATCCCACTGTCCTGTCTGTGTCATTGCCCATATTCAAAGCTTTCCCAGACAGCAGCGTGTGCTTTGTCACTGTTTATTTACATTTATTCATAGCGGTTTAGTCAGATGCTTGGTTTGCGTTTATCAGATCAGTTCTTTCTTTTTTTTTTAAGTGTAGGAAAAACTAATATTTTGTGAACTTGTCTGATTATTATGTAGGCGAAGTACAAAACATGGATTTCCCCTCCGCAGCATCCCATTGACAGAAGGCTAGTGCACACCTATTGCTTTCTGGAGTCTAATAAAAGGAAAAAAAATGCTCTTGTTGGAATGTATTCACGTTGTAAATGAAAAGTAATGAGGTGAGGAAACAAAGGCTGTGGATGGATGAACCGGGTGTTGAGAGGGTGGGCATCGGTACCAGAGAACAGGATGTCGCTGAAGGAAGGATACCAGTGAGTACGATGGTTGATGGATAGATGAAGAAAGTGTGTAGAGAGGCGTGGAGGGAGAGCGGAGGGGCTCTATCTGCCTGCTGCCTCTCCCCATAGGAACAGCTGTCTCTCAGACTGCAACAGATGTAGATTCACAGAGGGGGTAGAGATGGTCTGACAACTCCTTTTGGTCTTTCCTCTACTCCTCTTTTCCTGCTGAATAAAGTATAGATCTGTGTCACTTAATAATCATTTCCCGTTGTGAAAAGATACTTATTTACACTCTTTTCATCAGAACATTTGAAGGGCCTTCCTTCCTTCCACCATTTCCAGTGTTTTTCTCTTGCAACACTTAATGTTGTAGGATAGATTCTCTACAGCCCACTATAACTTTGCTGTCTGAAGTGGAAGCTGCTCTAATGAACAGTTTAAATTTGATCAGTCCAAGCCCTGTCTTGTGGTAAGGGATGTTTTCAATTATTGTGTTTCTATTTGTTTACTTCCCTACGGCTTCTAATGGATAATGGATTGAAGTTGGCTGGTAAGAGATCGTCTGTCTGCCTGATTTCTTGTGATTAAATGGTGGATATAGAGGAAACCGAATGTAATCAGTTGTTTGGCTCCTGGAAAAAAAAAAAAAAAACTCTTCTTAAAAGTTATATCTGTATGTGTATCCGGACAAAATGTTCTAAAAATTGGAATGGGATGGAAAAGCAACGGCGCTGGGTTCATTAAAGGTGTGACAATGTGTTATAATAAGATTGAGTAAGAATGAATTCCCTTTTTTTTTTTTTTCCATCACATCCTTTTAACCTTTTTAGATTCTCTCAAGTCAGTTAATTAGTGACTATAATTATTATGTCATCCAAAATGGGACACTCCAAGTAATACTAATCAGTAGTTTGTGTCATAGTGAGTGTTCATTAATGGATGTGAGTGATGTTTTATTATTGAGGAATGAATTACATTTTCTGCCTCTTTTAAGAAAGGTCCTACATTTTTTTTTCCCCCACAAAGTATTTGCATTAAATGGAAATTTCACAGATTTTACACATCAGAATCGATCTAGTATTAATGGGGAGTGCAGTGACATCAGACTAATGTTAGACAGCGAATGCAAGTTACAAATTGTATGCATTTAGATTAAAAGGTATGAGCATTTACCAGACAGGAAGGGTCTAAACAAGGAGTTAAAAACTAAAGACGAACGTTGCATAATGGCTTATGGAATAAGTTTAGCATCCACAGAGTCTGACACAAATGTCAGGTCGTCTTAACTGCAGCTTCAGTTCTCTCTCGCAATTCCCCAATCATTGTCGGAGAGCAGCACTAAATCACTGGAGAAATATTTTAACAGATGCTATTTGTTGCCATTACCACGATTACATTAATCAACTTAATGTTATTTTGTATGAAACAATCACACGGAGTACATAATTGGTTAGTTTACAATGAAATGTTCTGCATTATGACTTTTTGTCTTTGTTGATTGTGTTATCTTTAAACACAGCTCCACCGTGGGTCCATTGTTTTTTTTTTTCTTCATGCTGTGCAGAGAAATAATTTGAGTGAACTGAATGTCACATACAAGTGACAGTTCCCAAAATTGTCAAAGAAACTTTACCAGCCTGAACTGGAGGGAAGTTTTTTCTTATTCCATTTCCCCTCAGCGTAAGTGGTCATTTTATCATCTTACTTTCAAATGACTGAAAGGGATATTTGGCAGAAATTTCAGGTACATTAGGTTTTATTTGGTAAAATGAAATGCTAAGCTGTCATTCGCTGAAGTTCTCATGAACTGGTTATCGACTCTTTCTGCATGCTGAGATCCGAGACTTTTTTTTTTTTTTTTTGTACGAGCGTGTTAAATCCCACGTTTCACTGCTGATGTACTAACCTAGTTTTGGTTTCATCTGCAGTAAGCTCTCCTCACTTGCTGGCCCCATTTGGGGGTTCATTTAAAGGATAGTGAGAGTATTTCTGTGCGCGCGCGTGTGTGCGTGTGTCATGCAAGTGTGTAGGTGCTTGTGCGATTGTATGCGTGTGTGTTTTGCTCCATTGTAGCAAATTATCTTCTTCATTAATTTCGACACACAAGGAAATTAGCCCTGTTCTCTGCTTGAGGCTACGTCTAAATTAGAACAACGGGGGTAATCCAGAGATTTCAAGGGCTTGAGAGACTAAGCCTATTCTAGGCTCAAATAGTCAAACAAAAAAAAAAGGCTGACATTTCTAAGTGATTTATCTCATATGAGGTTATCAGACTGCCTTTCATGGTTGTTCAACAGACCGGGGCAGTCACAGAGTGATGTTTCTGCTGTCGCTTTTATTTTTTCAGTATCTCCGTATGTCTGTGTCTCGCTGTGATTAGTGTGAGATCCAGGTTGAAAACAGAGGAGACTACGGTGCATTTCGTCTTTACAAAGGATTTATATTTGACACATTTGACTCATCTGGTCCAAGTAGATTTTGCTCCATCATTCCTGTCCCCATCTGCTCACTAGTATGAGAGTCTTCCCTGCTGTCATCCATTCCCTTGTTCAGCTTGGCTGTGTTTCTCTGAGGTCTATTGTGTGGGATGTGAGAAAGGCAGACCGACTCTCCAGAGAGCCGACGGCAGATTCCAAACACAACATCTGACTTGTGTGTCAGAGGATGTACTTGACTGTTGAACTACCCACCCAGAGGTCTGTCTGAGCAGCAGTCAGCCCAGACACAATAGAGCATGGGAAAGAAGGAGGCAAGATAGGAGGAAGAAGAGGAGGGTAATAGCTGAGACAACCGTGTACTGTGCAACATACTGCCCTGTGGGAGGTCTATCGAGTGAAAGCTCACTGTGCTTCAGTGGTTTGCAGTGCAGCTTGGTATTGTGCTGAACAGAAGCACTATGTTGCATAGGGATTAGATTCCTTTTATTTAATTTAGTTTTCTGGCTTCAGAAATGCCTCCTGTGTTTTTAAACGGACTGAGTCTGTACTCGCTGATTTTAGACATCACTTAGAAAATCTAATCCTATCTCAGTTCAATCTAAGGTCTTCTACACGGCAGGTTTCCTGGGGTGTTTCATCACTATCTTGAGTTATGTCAAATTATGTTTGTTTTGACAGACCAGCTCACACATTTCATGGGAGTTAAGCATCAGAGCTATTGGATAAAAACATTTCTATTGCTCAAACACAGTCATAAGAGACTTGTAGTGCTGTTTGAATCACACCACCTGGTGTGATGCCAGTGACTAATAACTTATTTTTCCTCGGTTCATGACTCTCAGCTTTCAAACAAGCAAAAACATTTCAAAACAAGATCTTTTAGTGTTGATGATAATGATGATGGAGCTCATTCTACGTGAGACATGGTTGATTTGCTTTAATGGTCAAATTACTTGGACGTCAACCTTGAGAGGCTCATTGAGATGGCGTCTGGCCAGCCATCCCAGCATGAAGCCAATCTTCCCACCCTGACTGACTTATCTCTGCAAAGTTAATCAATAATTAACTATAAGACATGCTGTGATGAGGACGGTAATTCGCCTTTAGTAAGATAACACCACGGACTATCAATCTATTTGATTGCCTAAACTGGCATTCTTGGAAATTTGCATTTTCTTTTTTGTGTGTTTGTGTTCAGTTGTGACAGCCCCGGGAAAATCATAGATATTCAAAACACTCTCTTTTCAAGATCAGGCTTGTTTTTCACAGTGATCTTATCTTAGCCGTGTTCTATGAAAGGTTCTCATAAGCCATAAGTATTTAATTTTTTTTCCAACATCTGTGGAAGCATGTAATTCCTCAACTGGAACCAGTGTTGCTTTGTTAGCAACAAAGTCAAAAGATCATCCGTATATCAAATGTAATTCTAATTCTTCTTTTGATTAGTCTCTCCTAAATTGAAATTATAAATAAGAAAACTACAGGTACTTGAATAGTTTGCTTGTGTGGGAGTAAAGCTCTCATGATCTGATACCGTAGTCTCCTGAAGGAAATCACATGAACATAAATAATGTAGAACTGATATAGTCTCCCAGATACTTCTAAAGTTTAAATCAGCCATAACAAATGCATTTTTTTTTTACTTCTTGCCAAGTAAATTTAATTTTCCTGAACCTTTGTGAACGTACAATACTGTTTCAACTTGTGCTGTAGCAGACAGTCGGAATGAAAAGATTGTATCTCGCAGTCATCAATCGATAACTAAATAGGTGTCTCTGAGCCATCGTTCTTTGAAGCGCTGAGGCAAACTGGTGTACAGAACATGTGGAACAACAGTTGATGAAACAAATCAGCTTATTGCTCCGTAACTGTGATGCAATTCCCACCAGAGATTCCTATTTCTTCTCTTTATGTCATCCTCTGACTCTTTGCTGTCTCGTACGCATAACTGAATCTAGGTTACATCACTTCTCCAGACTGCATAAAGCATATTTTTACCCCGCGTCTTCACTTTTCATTCACTTTCAAGAGTTTTCTTTTTCAGATTTGGATATTTCAATTCAGAGTTCCAAGCCTTCTCGAATAAACTGTAGCTCTTTCAGACTTGTGTGTGTTTTCTCATCAGAGAGACTGATGTTCAGCAGAACGGGCATTTGGCAGCCATCCTTTGTTGCCTCTGAAAAAGTTTAAATTAAATAATTCTGCATTTACCACTGACAAGACCTTACAGAGCAAAAAGCCAAACCAATGAAACAAAGGCCTAAACAGATGCATTATTCAAAGAGCTCATAAGACATTCCGCCTCTGCTGTGGGACCTGAGTGAGAATCCAAAGATGTAGCTCCTTCAGGCTGAACTTTGTAATGTTAATAAAGAGGTGTGTTAGTGAACACCTTCAGACCAGAGGAATTCTTTTAGATTACTAATGTTCAATTTGCATGTTTCCTGTAAATGCAGTGTGTTATACCGTGAATATTAAATTCAAAAGAACGAAGACTGTGACAAAAACAACCAAGCAATCCTTGAGTCCAATATCTGCAGTCATGGTGAGTGTCTTTGTCCCTTTTTTCTTTTTGTTGTAGTTCATAAGAGATTCCCTGAGCCGCTCATTAGAAATGGCCTTTCTTCCCCACTGGGTTTCCAGCACTCTTAACCCATGGCTGCCATGTTGTTCAAGCAGAGCTACCCTCGGCTAACCATCCCACTGGGGACTGGCAGCTGGAGAAAGTGAGGGCCTCTCACAGCAGAGTAGCAGTCACACCAAAAGCAGCAGAGACATAAAATAATTAGGGAGCTGAACAATGTGTGAGCTAAAATCAATCGAGGAATCAATATCGCACAGCTGTATTGTTTGGCCTTTGCTGCAGCACAAGTGAGCCTATCGCAGAGCGAGTGTGTACCTTGAATTTACCTTTGTGCCGATTGCATTTTGACTGATCTATAGGCACAGTATGTGCTTTGTGGGGAGGAATTATTGAAAACTGCCAGTATGGAACATGGTAATCTTTAAAATAATGAGTAAATACCAACTCAAAGTTCATGATCTCCTCTTGCATCTGTATCTGCTTGTACTGTGTGTGTGTGTGTGTGTGTGTGTGTGTTTATTGTATCCCTGCTTTTACATCTGAAAGATGAAAGAAAACAGACTCTCTTGCTGCTTCCCAAAACCCACATCAAAACCTTTTCATCTAGCTGGAATTTCTAATGCATCCATTGAGCACAAGTGTGTTATTTTTAACGTGTTTTTGGGCTAGCCTGTGATCAGAATTGATTTGGATTCAAATGAGTTTGGCTGTGCTAACACAAGTCGCTCGCTACTCTTTTCAATCAGTGCAGCTGCAAGTTGAAGTGTGCACTCAAAATAGCTCAAATAATGGGACACCATTCATTCCATGTGTTTGACTGATTCTTGAACAGATCTTAAAGATAAACAAGTTTAATGTAGTGATTCAGAAAGTGCTAAACTGTCAGGCAGAGTAACGAGATTTGACAAGGCAATGTATTGAATATTGTACCCAAGATCTTCAAATTTTCGTGCATTGTTCATGTTTTTTTCTTTCTCTGTTCCTCCCTGCAGTTTAAAGGTGCTGCCATTCTGTCATTTCAGATGAGCAGCACAAATGGCAATTAGAGCAAATGCCAGAAGTATCATTTGCATGTAAATTGCCTTTTTTTATTTTATTTATCCAATGTCAGTTTTTAGCCCAACCCCAACCCTGAATTTAGTGACTGGTTTGTCTTATAAGCCCATGCCTCTGTGGGACCAACTGATATGCTGCTCTTTTTTATTATTTTTTTTTTACCACTGGCTTGTATTAACAAAATGGCAATGTATTTCAACAGGAGGTTGTGAGTTGGGGTCATCTCAATGTGGATTATAAATATGAAGGGCATATCAATGGAAAAAAATAAATAGCAGAACATAACAGGAAGACATCAAAGTAAAAATATTAAAGTAAATGTAATAGAGCAAACCAATATATCAAAGACTTGATGGTTCTCTTCTATTACTCATTCATAAAAAGCATCTTCAGTTTTGTTGCCTCATACTTTTCGTTGTGTACAAATAATAAAACAAACAGCATGAGACAGTCAGTATGTAAAAAAATAAAATAAAAAAATAGACAGGCAGTGAAGAAGTAGAACTTTCTTCTTTGTAAATAATGTATTCATGTGTGACTGAAGGCACAAGCTTTTCAAACTAACAGCGCCTATAATCTTTCACCCTCACCGGCATGGTATTATAAAACACAAAGTGTGAAAGCTCAGCAGAGCGTGTGTGGGTGTGTGGAGGTTGCCTTTAATTGTTATTTTAGGCTGAGGCGTTTTCACTTTCTGTAATGTGGGGTATGTGTTGTTGTGTTGTTATTCCGTTGTTGGTTATTGGTTTAATTAACCTGTGATGTTATTTGCACAGTTGCTGTTTCTGTTGTTACATTGTTGTGTTTGTCTGACAAGCGCATTAGACACAGAATGTTCTACGTCTTCTGAAAAGGCAGTGGAGTAAATAGTAAGTTAAATTGTTTTTTGCCAACGAGCCTCCTCATCTAAAGACAGTTTATTAATTAAACCTGGAATAAGCATTAAATAAACAGACATTATAAAATGTGAATGTTAACAGATTCCCTTTGCCTGAGCATTTTTAGTATTCCTGGAACACTGGTACATGTATTTGTAGTTAACACTAAGCACATTCGTTTAAATCCGTAGAATACATTCATTTTCTTTCTTTAATCTGCCCTCGAGAGATGAGGATTTTCTCCCGTGTGACTCTGCATATTTTAGCCACCTCCACATAAAACCAGTTGTTTGCTGTAAATAGCTGGCCCTCTCCAGGGGAATGTTTTATGGCATGTGACAGCACATATGACTGCTGTACTGTACAGCATACTAGTAATCTGCTTTTCAATCTATCAGTGTTCCTACAAAAACATTTCTTGCCCTTGCTTTGCTTTCAAAATATTAGATTTACAAATGTATATCACATTTATCAATCACCATTCAGAATGTTTTTTAATTGCTTTTACATAACTGTGTTTAAATGCTTGGAGGCAACTTGATTGACAACTGTTAATCAAAATATTAAATAAAACCTGTTAATATAATTCATTGGCGGCTACTTCTCAATTCCTTTTTTGTAATTACTTCCGTAAGTCATTATCTTGTAATAAAGAATACTAAAAATGTAATAAAGAATATCTCACTATGACATTATTAGTAAATTATATGATATCAGTTACATGACATCCACATAAATCAGCACGTTTTCTTCCCATTTAGAGGAATGTTTCAGTCTCGCCAGCTGTGTGTTACACTGTAACCATTTCATCAGTTGCTATAAGGACTACGGTATAGTCTATATACATAGATTATATAGCTTTAAAATGGTAGAAGAGAGTCTAATAAAATAGCTTAGTGATTCCCTGAGTTAGTTACATCCTGTAGTCTGGCCAGTATGCTGCTGTCTCCAGGGAATGGCCAGGCAGTTTGATGGTGTCTCCATGGAGTAATTAGAGGATGGAGTTGGAGAATAATCCGATTCTGTTTAATGGGCAACTATGAATTACAGACATTTTGGCTTATTGCCAGGGGTTGGCAAGTTAATCGACCATTACTGTTAGGATGGACTGGGCCTCTTCCACTGGTGAGTAAATGCGCCGAATATTGGTGCTGCTGGTGGGAAAGTGAGGGGAAAGTTGCCACGGATACTAGATTTAAAGCTCCATATATTGTGAAATACAGATTTACATTGTGGTAATCATCATACATATATGTGATCGATATTGTGTGAACTTGAATGTAATGGGGGTTCATTTATATGTAAAAATTCCTCAGTCCAGTTTAAAATTTATTACAAATGGTGTGCCCATGGCAGACAGGATCTATGCTGAACATGAAGCAGAGAGAACGTGTAGCCCCCACATGGAGTCCAGTACATTACTCGCCTGTTTTGCTCAGAAAGATATTTAAAAGTGCTGACTTTTGGTGACTCGCATTTCATTTTGCTCTGCCCACGTCCACACTGGATTGACCATTAAAATATTTCACGCACTTAGCTGCAATTGTACTAAAGATCACAGCTCCTTATCTGTGCATAACAAGCCACCAACGCTTGTACTCGACGTACTTGCACTTGCAAACCCTGAAGTTTTAACAGCCCGTTACAAAACACAGCCAGACATTTCACACAAACACAGCTGCAGGTGCTAAAGAAGCAATCCCAGCAGGCAGACAGCTTTAGACATGAAGCAGGCTTTGGGGGATGTGCAGTGCTTGAGGCAATCTTACAGCGTCTGGAATGGGACCAATATTCTGACTTTTTTAATGCAAAGGGAGAAATACAACAGTGCTGCAAGGCAGACGAGTATGAAACGAGACGAGGAGAAACTGTTTTTATGAAAACATTTCCTAATACTCCTGACAAGAAAACGAGTTTTCTTATCTGGCATAGAATGTGTGACCTTGTTTATGCTTTATGCTGTTCAGGCTACTGTACGGACTTAAAGCAAATTAATTTGGATCTCTTCAACTTTGTGTCCTCTGAGAGGAGAAATTGTGCTTTCAGTTGTCAATGCCAATTTTAAGTTGAAGATCCCTTGAAATATTAACATCCTTGGCACTTTACAAAGGCCCACACACTAGTTACTGTTTGACTGTAACCACAAAGAATATCTGCACAGCCATCAGAACACAAACTCGAGACCCTTATATAAATGCATGTGACACGCCTGCAGCAAAGCATTTGTTCATGCATTTAAATAGGAGTATTATTATAATGATGGATACGTTCTACTTATAGATTCTGGTATTCTGCCAGTCTGTTAACTCTTCCACATGCCATTGAACATTACTCTGTAATTGGTTTGAGGGTGTTGAGGGCCCTGTAGAGAAAATGAGCTCAAACATTTGACCCCTTGCTGCTCACTTTGTTTTATTTCCAGATGATTCCACTATCAATCACGTACTCATGGAGGGACTTTTACAGATAAACCATTATAGATGTCAAGATGTGGAAATTTCACATTACAGCATGTTGCAAAATGTCAGTATTAATACAAACCTTGAAATTAAATGGCACTGGAGCACCTTTGTGCCGACCTTTGTGCTGTTACCTTGTGCAGAAAGGTTTTGGGACTTTGGGTATTGTTTTGTGGAGTAGACCTTCTTAGTCTGCCTAAACACGTTTTCTCTTTGCTCGAAACATTGAACTGTTGGTTGGTTCAAGTATGGGATGGATGGTCATAAAGTCCATACAGATATTTATGTTCCCAAAGAGATGTATTCAAATGAAGTGTAGAACTTTTATTTAACGCTAATCAGCAAATGATTAGACGGTGAACATGATGAGCATGATACTTGCTAAACATCAGCATCTTAGAATTGTCATTGTGCACATGCATGCTGATGTACAACTTCACAGAACTGCTACAGACTCTTGGTGTTGATAACAGATCTTTTAAAGGGTCTGGACACCAGATTCCAGTTTAAGATGATGTCATCTTCCCTGGGTGGGCTTGAACCACAAACCTTTTGATTAACAACCAAATGCACTAACTTATTCCACTACAGAGACTTCTTGCTTTTATCATTACCGAATGGCTCAGTGACATAGACAGTCAATGACATGGGGGCGCATCGGTATATAGAAAACCTATAACTGCAGCAATTCACCACTACACCGCTTTTTGTCTGAAGGTCATACTACTGATTATGGACATCAGATTTTATTTTAAAGAGTTTCCTGAAAACGTCCCTGGGTGGGCTTGAACCACCAACCTTTCGGTTAACAGCCGAACGCGCTAACCAATTGCGCCACAGAGACTTGTGTGGGTTTTATAGGAGGTGTGGCCTCAATCTTCAAGCCCCACCCACTCACATTTGTTGTTTACTTCTAAAAGTCAGGCTTGACATTATGGTATTTTTTAATTTAGCTATGCATATGCAATGGTATACGTGTCAGTGCTACAGGCTAACACAGCGTATAAAGAAGGATGCATTATTCAGGAGAGTGATTAGTTTTTCCTGCCTTGCTGTAGCAGTAGTAGGATGTAGCAGTAAAACTGTGACCTCATTACAACTAACTTGCTAACATTGGCTCAGGCAGGATAAACGAGCCTTACGCCACCTCAACTGATTTTCAGTTGATTAAACACTGACAGACACTGATTGCGTCTATAGATGAGGCAGTCTATTCATTCTGCCCCTCAGTCATATGATGTTCACTGCTTGTGATGTTTTTCCCTCGCAAACCTCCCATTTCTTTACTAGTTCATTTACTAGGTATAGTATTTTCTCAAGGGTTAACATTTGTACATTTTAAAATTTTGTATTTCATATCTCATTGATATGCCAGTGATATGTCAGTGTCTGTTTTTCATCTGGTGCCCCTGGGGTATTTAATGTTGTTCCCCACCGAGTGTTCAGTATTCCATGTAGACTCCTAGGGGGACTAGAAGCTGTTATTGTCAAACTCAACTGGTATAACCATGCTACAATAGTGTAGCATGTGCTGAACAGAATGACTTTGGTGTTTACAGAGTGTTATCACCATTTTGACAAGTAAGTTGTACAACATACTAATTTCCTATGAGCCCAAGGTGCGTTCCATTAAATAAAATACCATAGCTCGAATGCAGCTTCTGATCTGTCCAAACAAGCTTCTGAAATCCAACAGAGAACAGTGTCTTACTGAGATCAAACGCCGTCTGTCAGACCATACACCAAAGCCAGACCCCGATGGACCAGTCTAAAAAAATCTGTGGTTGGAGGCGAAGATTGTGCGTACGTGTGTGCACGTGCGTGCGTGGGAATGCATGAATCTTTCGTGCATACATGCTGTAAGGTGAGACGTTGAGGTCCCACAGCAGGGATCTGTGCAATACATCAAACGTAGTAGAGCCTTTTCTTTGCTTAATTTTGTGGCATGTTTGAAGAAGCTTACTTGAGCAGAAAATTAAATATAAAACACTCAAGTCATCAGACTCGTACGTTATCTTTTGAGAGCAGAGGGGGGGATTTCGCAACGGGGTTTGCTGCAAATATGAGAAGGAGATTATTGAAGAAGTTCTTTGAAGGATGTTGTTGTTGTGGTATCTTCAACAGACAAAAGCAGTTTAAATCATTTGGGTGTATGGCGTAAAAAATAATTCACTTCACTTTCTCCCCTGCCGCGTCTCTAATAAATATGCTCACAAGAATACTCTACTATTTAAGTTTCCTTACATCCAACCAAAATCCCTCGTGCACAATCCTAATATCTCGCATTACCTCCCCCCTGTGAGCTTTTATTTATTTGCGTTTAGCTTTATCTCAAATCCAGTCGTCCTTTCCTTGGATGCAGCTTCCTGCAAATTCAATATTTTCTTCTTCCTCTGGAGCTTAAAGCAAACTTTCCACAACAGTGCCAGAACTTTTTCTCAGTAATGTATTCCAAAAGAGCTAATCTACAATTTCAATGAAGTCCTGTGCTGAATTATTTGAGAGAGGACATTTTTCAGGTCAAGTAATGTTCAGCAGAGCGAAGTCCTTTTACAAAAACAGTGAGGGAGATATTAGTTAGGGGCTTTGTGTCAACATATTGAGAAATCACCTGCATAAGTCATTTGCAGATGACTTGTTTTGGTCATTACAGAATTTACATCAGTGTACCTGAGGGTCCTCTCCATAGATATGGGGGTCAGGGGGGTAAGGGCTATCATCCTATTTTTGGTCAGGATGGATGAAATAATAGCATTACCCTCCAATGTAATCCAATGCAACAAATTCACACAAACACTACAGCCTCAAATACTACTAGAAGTTAAAGATTACAAGCTTCACAAAAATGATCATAGGTTTGAAAGGTGATATCATATTTATCATATTCCATCCATCTCCAAGAACGAATGTCTATTTATAATAATGCAATTCCCAAAATAAGAGGAGGATACAAAGCCCAAGTCTTTGCTATTGACTGATTATATGGGAACATATACATTAGACTTGACAGTGGAGGGACTCTTCAGGTCTGGTAATCTCATTCAAGTGATTGTTTTCTTTCCCAATGATCTCATATTTCTTTTTTGAGTATCTGTTTTTCTTTAATATGAAGTAAAATGTTTGCAGAGTACTGTAACAGATGAGGTGATCGTCCTGAGGCCAAGCTCATAGTCAGAAATCGAATCTGATTGATGCGTCATGCCCTTGTTGGGAAATCATTTGGGTTGAGATGCCTCATCCACAGCCATCATTGTCAGTCATAATGACCACTCATGAAAAATTAACCTTATTTTTTCCATCCATCGTCTCTGAGAGATTAATACAGCCATCGGGTCCGCTGTTCGATAACCCATTTACTTCACCTCGTCTTTCACGTTGCTTTTGTCAATGACCTGTGCAGTAAAGTAAGGTTCATATAAGATGGTAGTGATTTCATTCAATTATTTTAATTTGCACATGTATTTATTTTTACATTCATTTTCTAATTTCCCATGTCCTCTATTGTGTTTTTTTTTCCTTCCTACTAATGCATACTGCATCATACCCTTAAATAGACCCTAAAGACCTGGTGGATAGGTCAAACGCTCACAGCCCTATTCATTAATATAACATGTTAACAAACCTGGGCTCGCAGCCATCATCTTCCCATCCATTTGAGACTAGATTTATTGCGGTGAGACTCAGCGGCCGCTGTGTCTAATTGCTCTTTTGTCTTCGGTCCTCCAGAGGTACAGACACTGAGTATATGTGGACCTGCAGCTTAGTTACATATATTCTTTATGCGTAGTTCTCCTATCCAAGTCTAAATGCTGTTATAACTTTAAATGTCTATATTTTCTTTAAACGATACAAAAAACACAATTTAATATCAATTTAATATACTGTAGTGTGCCTATAGGAGTGGGTCTGCTCTATGTCAACCAAGAAATTAAGTTACCTATAATCCAAGAAACACTACTTAATTTAATTTTGTGCCATCAATCATTATTGGGAAGTTTCTGTTATTCTGTTAGTAGTCTGTTATTTCATGGATAAAGAGAAAAAAAACAACAGCTTCTTGTATCTGCACAGTGATTCATTCATTTTCAATCACCTTGTTTTAATTAAGAAGGAAAATGAGGTCTGTGGGAAAAAAAAGAGCTAATCTTTATTAATTGGGCTTTTCTGCACCACTGCTTTGCTGAGGGGATTCTTATAAAACATTCTCTCAAGTCACATGACGGTTCATTTATCATCAGCTGGAAACCTTCCCTTTAGCGCACACACACACACACACACACACACACACACACACACACACACACACACACACACACACACACACACACACACCTACATGTAAGGGACTGTCATGATATCTGGGATACGTTTTCCCATCTCTCTCAATCGCCTTGTCTTTTATTGTCTCTCAGGATTTGATTACATGGCTGGTGCAATTCATCTGTCCTCGGCAATGAAACAATCTTTAAAAGATCTCCCGAATGTTCAGTTCGGCAGTCGTCTCTCAGCGAGCCGCCCGCTTTGGCAGTTAAACCTTATACCTCTGGGTGCCATTGTGCTCTGAGGTTAGTCGTTGATCCTGGGGTGATGTAGCTGGAAGGGATTGCCTTAAGTCAATACCTCCTGTCAGAGACGCTCAAGCCAGATGCTCACCCCTCTATATTATCCCCGTATCTGTAATTAAAGGCAGCCGAGGAGAGGAGAAGGAGAGGAGGCATTCATATTTCATCAGGAGGCAGACTAATTTACAGCTCTCTTTTATTTCATTCTCCACCCTTAGATCCACAGGTGTTTACAGGGTTTCTTGAGGATTCTGTGTGTGTTTGTATGTATGCGTCTGAGAGAGTGTGAAAATTATAAATGCAAATATTTTTTATGCATACCACTGCGTTTTTAATTAGCCGTGACCATAAAACAACTTTGCTTGCCTGTCAAGGTTTCAGCACGAGTTCCCAATTGCGAAAGAAAAAAAAAAAACATGCCACACGTTTCTGTATTATATCACCACTCACAGTTGCATGTCTCAAATTGCCAGTGGCCATGTGTCGAAAAATTTGCATATATACATAATCCACTTATGCTGCTGCGCTTGGTCGGTGCATGGCCGTCCATACTAATTACATGGACTATGGTTCACCGTGATGGCATATCGGTGCAGTTGACTGGGAATTAAGTGCCGGTTCCTGTGGGCATGTCCATGCCCTTTGAGCCACCAAATCTCTCCTACAACTACCTCCGCTTCTGAAAACTCAGGTCATAGGTTAGCTGGCTCTTATTAAAGTACCGCCAAAGGCAATAACAGGAGTCATATTGCCTGATAATTCTCTCTTTGGTGAAGCCTGGGTTTCAATGATAACAGCTTAAGACTACAAAGCAGCACCTTGGTTTCTTAGGTTGCGGTTCAGTTTGTGGGAATTGTGGATTTTTTTTTTTTTTTTGGCATGTTTTGTCGCATTTGATGAGATGGTGAAAACATGTTTTAAAGATATTTAAGTTCTAACCTTTTAAGTAGTTTCTGTCTGTGTTTTCAGCTCATTGACCTGCCATGTGAGTTTTTGATTCTCAGCACAATAAATACAATTAATTCTGTTGTTTTTTTACCACGAGTGATTTTAATTAGCAATGACTTTATTGTAGTAGGTCTCTTTGCTTGTACTGCACAAACTTCATCTCTTTTATGTGCCTCCTGTTTTGTTCCCTGGGAAAAGCTTTTATCTATTAATGTATACTGCCAGTTTATAACCAGGTTGTAAGGGGGAAAACAGGATGCCAGACTTTCTGTTCTGTGCGGAGTCAAAACAAAGATCTTGCATCATCGTATTGCAGATATTTTTTTTCAAATGTTCATGGCTGCGAGGCCCCTTCCAGTCCTGTTCTGAAGTTTAAAATTCAGCCAAGTTGCAGAAGTAGAAGTGTTGATTTGAAAAGAAGTCTGCACTCCATCAACCTGTGTGTTCCACTAAAGGTAATCACCACTACTGTCTGATCGGAGATCTGTCCATCACCACCCGCAGCTCTTATTGAACCAGACCCCGGGAGAAGTTGAGAAGTTGGCTCCAACTGCAACTCAAAGTAATAGCCTGATGGATGGCATCACTTATATGGCTCCTGGGGGAGTGCTAACATAGACAACTGACCTGTTGCCTTCACTGATGGATTCTGTCGGTGATTGGCAGGTGTCTGTGGATGACATGCTTAGACATGCGATCCTTGCATTAACCCTGAGCTGCCACCCTCCTCCTCCTCCTCCCTATGGGTTTAGGGATGTTTAGGTTGATATTGAGCTGCCAGCGTAGTGGCAGCTGGTCCTGACGTGCTTGCTTCACCTCTGGTCTCTGGAGGTTGCAGCCCAGGCCAGCCGCTTGTAATTAAAAGCGCATAAAGACAGATCAAGCTCTTTCCTTCCCCCTTCCATTGAAGATGCCAGAAGGCTGAAAAAGAATCCACTACAGACACCCTGGACCACCAACCATCCAGGGAGAGCTCCTTCATTTTTAAGCCTGTGAAAATAAGTTGTTCGGTTTTTGCCCTTAATTGCATCCCAGGACAATAAACAGTGTGGATTTAGTGCTAATTTTAGTCAGGTACGCTACAACACTACTCCACATAATAATTGGCCCCAAAGTTTTTCTCCTACTCCCAAATTTGTTATTGTGTTTTTGCATACAAATCTGGGTAACTTTTTCCCATAATGAAAAACTTGTTATCCAGGAGCATTGGAATACTACTTACTGTTCTATCACAGACGATCAGCTCGATACTCCCCGGATTGTTTCCTCTAGTCTTGGCTCTTCCTGAAGAATCATCTCCAGCCAACTCTAAATTTATAACAGAAAGAGAGGGATGGGGAAATATGTGCAGACTTTGACAAGGCAAACTCAATAATGCATCTCAATTTGTCTTTTTGAGTTCAGTGCCACTCTAATTTAATTTTTAAATCATGAATTTGTATTTTCTAGTACTTAAACAACGTGAAAGATTGACAATAAATCTTGTAGGAATGGCGGTCAGAAAATAGCTGACATGCTTATAAAAGTCTACCACAGGACCACATTTGATTCAAAGCATGAACTTGTGATTTGTGTTTTCTATATCCGCTGTGTTGCTAGGAGAAGTCTACACATCTATCAGGGGCTGGCAGATAGGCACCCGCGAAAGCCTCGACCTAGAAACCGTCATCCATGACCTTCATGGTGCCTCTGCATCTAGGTGGACAGAAGCCATTCTCTGCTTCAAAGGGTTTTAAAATTGAGGTCTTGAAAAGGTGCAACCTAGACATCTAACGCCAAAGAGACCCTAAAATTTCAACCAGCAAAAATCCCCACCTCCTAACACCTACGTCTTCCCTTTCAGAAAGAAGCAGAAACACACAGCGTACACTATTAGCATAGAGAGAGCTTGGCTGACAGCGGAGCTGCTATTGTTTGTCTGGCTGTGTCTATCTCCCTTCACCTTCCAGCTGTGTCTGCTGGAGCTTTTCTTCCCTCAACCTGCCGCAGTCACACTCTTTCAATCAACACAGTCAAAGCAGCCTATACATATTTACCAGCTCCAATGCTAATGTGCTCTCTCACTGCCACATATTCATATTTACCAGCACTAATGCTCTGGGCTGCCTATTTCAAATGTTATTAAGGGCCGGTTATTGGGGTGTTATTGATGTGGCGACAGTGCTCTGGCTCCAGGGCGATGCTGCTACCCTCAGTGGGAAGAGCACTGGGTCTGTTGCTTGAAATGGGCATAGAGTGTCTTTTTATGTCACCACAAAGCAATGACACAGTATTAACTTTCACGCAATATCAACACGTGATGGCGTAGTTAAAATTGTTCGGCTGAATTGAAAATCCACCATATTTATAAAAGCTGTATTTTACGACTAAAACAAATGATCAAATAATGAAGATAATGTACAGAAAACTCTTGGACAGTTTTGATAAGTGAGAGTTCCAGCTTCTCATATTTTGCTGCTTTTACTTTTCCTAATTGAATATTTAATGGTTTGGGACTCTGAGACAAAAACATAATTTGAAGACCTCACTTTGGATTCTCAGCAAAAAAGATGATGGGAATTTTTAAAAATTATTTTCTGACATTTTATGTGCTAAATCAGTGGGAATGGAAATCCTCACAAGGGATCCCAATAAATCTGAGGGGTCACAGGATGATTTATTGGAAAGTAAATCTTAATTTTGTCTTCACAAAGTTATGTTTTGCAACTTTTCCACTAATGGATACTTTTATTTCCTCAAAATGCTTCAAAATAACCTTTTTAAATAAAGCAAGAAAAATCACTCTTGAGTTAATGGTAGCGAGGTTAAAGTAGACACGTCTTTGTTTCACTGATTACAAGCTAAAAAGCTTCCCACTGCACTAAGCTATTGTCTTGTTCTAATGCATTTGTTATAAATAAACCTGAATATATTCTGTCAGTTTTCATAAAAACTCACAGTCAATAGGGTGCAGACACACCTGCAGTGCATTAACTCCAATGAATATTTTTCACGGGAGACATGTCACTCAGATGCTTGCCTTACAAACAAACAAACAGTCCTGTGTGTTTCCATCCAGCCAGCGAGACACTCGTGTTAGGTTGCCACCCTTGCCTCTCTCTCGACACCCGCTGGTCGCACTCCATGGCCCGGGGCATCAGAGTGGAAACACAGCAATCCTGGCACTGCCAGTATGCTCTCCGAGTGCACCCACCGTAGAAAGCACCAGTCTCCTTGTTCCATCTGTCACTCTACTCCCATAATCCCCTGCTCCTGTAACCGATCTAATGACATGTCTTTGCCCAGAACAATCGTGAGAGCAGGGCTGTGTGAGCTTTAATCCTATATACGAGAGCTGGGAATAAAAAACTAATAGGTTTTGTGTTCGGCGTAAATGTTAAAGGGTAATACCATGTTTTTTAAACTCGTGCTAATCATTAAGGTTGTCCCTCGCCTTCTGTATTATTCCTAGTTAGTCTGCAGGCAGTAGAGCTTATTTGTCATCCTATTGTATGCATTGCTATGAAGGCCACAAGGCATTATATTTCAGCTGTACCAACAAACATGAAGTTCTACAGTATACAAACAGATACTTTTATTTGTTTGTACAGTAACTGAATATTCATTATAGATTCTCCTGCCAAAACAAGTACAAGCTGTAATGCATCATATCACACTCCACACACGTTTAACCTCTGTTGCTCCTGTCAGTCAAACCTCTTTTTATATAAGTGTTTACAAAGGATGAGGGACCATAGAGCATTTCTGAGTCATTACAGTGATGGCCTTGGACAGGTAAATCACAGAAAGTGTCAACTGACTTGAATCGGATTGGACTGGGAACGTGATGAAGGATCCACACTGGCACGCACCTCATCCTCTGACATTCAAACATGCATTTTTGGCATGTTTCTGACGCGGGACCGTTTGATATGCATCCCCACTCCTCCCTGACCGGCGCGTTTGTTCTCCAGCCCTGCCGCATGTCATAATGGGCCGAGGCAAATCACTTCCAGGCTAGAGCTGAGATGGTGATTGTATCAAACTGACCCTTAACAAGCTGTCAGCTCACATTTGATAAAGCATGCATCAGCGGCAGCCGGCCTGGCATCCATTTGGACAAAGTGGACAGGTCTTATTCAAGCAAGCGCGATTCCCTTTAGTTGTCTGTGCCTCTTCGCTCAGTTTTCTGAGACAGTTTGACTCATACTTAATGCCGATGGCATCCAGTGGTGCAATTAGATACAGACAATTGGAGGCTCCACTTCTTCTTCCGTTCAATGTTGTAAAGTCAAACAGGAACTGCATGAAATGTCTGATGGTATAGATAATGGCTGGATGAGTGGATAGAGGGAGGTGGATGAGTGGTACCTCAGTTGTACTCCCATTACATCAGCCCCAGTGCTGCGAAATCTTCACTTCCCCGGTTGCCACATAGAGGGAGCTCATGCGCGCTGATAAACCAAACCTTGGAAATGCTGAATGAGTGTGTGTGAGAGAGAGAGTGTGTGTGTGAGAGGGAGAGAGAGAGAGAGAGGTGCGGTGGGTGAAATCACATCGTAGGGGAATAATAATGTGACACAAACCCAGCAGCTGAGATATTCATTTGAACTGTGCAGCAGGTTTCAACGTGCGCTTTCGTTTCGGACCAACTTTGGACAAGTAGGTGGGAACCTGGTGACCCACGGCATGCCCCGAGGCGGCGTGACAAGTTGAGAGAGGGGAGGGATAAAAAAGGGGAAAAAAAAGAAAAGAAAAGAGGACTCTCATCACTATTTTTAAATGGGTACAGTGAGATTTTTTTGGGGGGGCGTGGACGGTAGAGGAGCAGCAGTGAGCATGTTGGCTCTTGGCTGCAGTTCAGTGTAGTGATGTGCCGGCTGGAAGAAGCCGACTACGCATAGACTGAGCGGTTAGACGCGGTTGCTGTCAATCCTCGGCGGTGGACTTGGTGTCATTATTTTGTTGTTATTTGATGTTATCTGGATGTTATCTTCAACGAGCCGCCGTTTGACGATACAAAGGAGTTTAAGGAAGGAGGACATCCGTGAAAAAACGTTTTCTTTTCTCCGAGGACGCAGCAGTTGCCGTGCGTAACGGACGAAATCTGGTCGAGCAGCTATTTGAATGACAATAGTTTGAGGCAACTGCCTTCCTATTTGTTTTTAAAGAGGCTTAATTAAATGGAACTGGGTGCGCATGGTAAGTGGCCGTGGGCAAAAATTGATGTTGGAATGACATTTGGGATTTGAAAGCTGTGTCAAGTGAAACTGAAGTGCTCTTCTTTTGTAAATATTGACAGGTGTTACAGCCTCACCGAGTGTGTCAGGCTGATCCCTTTAATTCACTCACGGCTCTGTTATGTCTTAAAACGCCGCGGACTCGGAAGGTTCGGGATGGTAACCAAACCTTTGGCATGGATGATCCAAAACTAGTTTAATCCAGTTATCTTTACTTTCGCAATACTCTGTGAAAGCACACGTTGATATGAACAACCTTTAGAATGCGTTTCAAACGCCGAATGGGAAAGTAACCATCACTTTAGTGTCTTCTTGTAGTTGGAGCCGATCTGGCAACAGCCAAAATGACAAGCAACGGACCTGTCATCGTCTACGAGTGGCTCAAGACCCTCCAGCTCGCCCAGTATGTCGAGTCCTTTGTGGATAATGGATATGACGACCTGGAGGTCTGCAAACAAATAGGAGACCCCGACTTGGATGCCATCGGCGTCTATATCCCTCACCACAGACAGAGGATTCACGACGCGGTGAGGAGACTCAAAGATGAAGCCCAGGAGACGGCCAGTGGACTGTATTTCACCCTGGAGCCGATGCCCCCCGTAGCCGAGATTTATACCAGTCACATGGTGGACCAGTATGAGTCCAAACTGCGGGGATCCAAGTCCTGGACCGAGCCCAACAGTGACCGGATTGGGCGCAACGGTGGGTACATGGGCGCGCAGAGGAACCTGACGCTGGGAAACAGGAGGGAGCTGGTGATTTACCCCAAACTGAAGCTGAAGATTATGATCAGGGATAAGCTCATCAGAGATGGCATCAACCTCGCCAGGCCTCCCTATTCTAATAAGGTAAGAGGAAGCCAGATAGACACAGGTCATGACAGCCAGGTGGCACAAAATGGACCACCACCTGCCAAAATCATACATGACACAGTGGATGAGGGGCATCCTGTTTGATTCTCATACACTGCACAACTCAATTAGTCTGAAATCTACTTTGAAAAAAATGCATACACACCCTCTACATTTTTAATTTTAAATAATGTTAAGAAAAGAAAGTAAAGCATTTATTAGATGAGATCTGATTTGGGTTTCAAAACAGTACCCACATTGGAGAAAATCTATTTTTTTAGAATATACATGGAGGTGATTGTTTTTTGCAACGTGCCCGATATATGGCACAAAAGAGGCTGTCATCATCCATCATTTGTTTGAAAGCCGGCTGTCAGGCAGAACAGAGCACATCTCGTGTAAAGGGCCACATTTCATCAATGTGTTTGACATCAAAATAAGGTAAGAAGCTGAACCATATAGGTGAACGCCAGCAGTGATGCCTAAAGCTTTTCAGCCCTGCCGCGCTTTGCAGAAGTGTCGGCGCTTGCATTCAGGATGAATGATGGGAATGAAGTTGATGCAGATCAATAAGCAGAGAGCAGAGAGAGAGAGAGAAAGATCCTGAGGAGCTGCAATTTCCTGCAAAGGCGGAAAGATTTACACACTGATTATTAATCTACTCTGACCTCACCTGTCCGCTGACTTTCTTCGGTGTGGGTGGATCAACCAAGCCCACGAGCATATAAACCCTGGCTCTTTCTGTGATGAATGGGCGATGGGCTGTCGATGGCAAGGGCAGTAAATGAAGAGCACCCAGCTGGGGGTAGGCTGTTTGCAACCCTGAACGGAGCCAGACTGAGAGGGCCTCTTGTTTTCATAGGACTGATAGTGACCTTTTCTTCAGAAGTGTCTGAATCATAGGCCTTACCAGCTGAGAGGGCTTCACTGAATGGCCGCTCTTTACATGCAGGCTGGCTGTTGACTGGCGTGTCTGCAGGCCACTGAGGAAGCAGAGGTCACGCCCTCTGTATTTATTTTTTTGCTAGAGATGCAGCAACATGAAGCTTTGTTTACAACTGAATATTAAACCGCGACGCTGCATGTGCAATTTTCAGTGATGATAACAATCTAGAGTAAATGTAGGCCCGTTGGTTTATCAGCAGAACTGAACAAACCAGTGCTTATCTATGCATGTGTCGGCGGTTTGGAAACACATTTTGAATACTGGAACTTTATATTTTCCTAATTTAGTGATAGCAATATTTCTAACAGAAATGATCTCATGGGGAATTACTGACTTAAGTCGTCTAAGCCTCCAGGGTTAGGGCAGCCATAAGAATATGTTCTTTGTGGTACTCGGGGAAGCTTGCCCACTTGATTCAGCTGAGCTAGAACCTGTTGATCAGCTTCTTTTCAGCATTTGAACAAGTCGGCAGATTAAAGGCAGAAACAATCGTCCAGAGTGATTATGTGTTCTTTCAAAATGCGTGGATTTATACTAAAGTCTTTAAGATTTTCCACCAAGAGAGGTGGGGTTTAGAAAATCAAACGAGTATACCTTAAGATTTCTAAACTCCCGGTTATGCCCCAGGAGTTTGTGTGTCAGTTGGATTATCTGCGTGTTTGCATATTCACTTACCATTCCAACTGAAACACAGCACATCCTGAATTTGTGGTCGTCACGTAGGGATATTGTTTCATGATTATATCTACCTTTGTGTACCTTTTTTTTGTACAGCTCAAACAATGATATCTTTTAGCCCATCCACTACTTACTCGCTTCCAGTTTAGCTTTTCAAATCGATACCAGCTTCGACTCCGATATTTGCATGTTTTGTAAGCTCTTTTTGACTGTATATTCCAGTGTGAGTCCCACAGAGACTTAGGATTTGCGAGGGATTATCTGTCAAACCAGGGCTGAAACAAAGTGTTGGTTCCAGAGGGTTAAACTATCTTTCCCTTTGGAGCCTGTATTTATTCAGAGCCAAAGCTTTGGCATTGAGGGTTTGGAGGGGAGTGAGCAGGTCAAGGTCTTTCTGTCTGTCTGCCTGTCTGTCTCTCTCTCTCTCGGGTGTGTGTATCTGTGTGTGTGTGTGTGTAAAACCCTGCAGTTTAGAATTGGCTCCAGCCCAGTGCTTTTCTCCCCAGGAGGAGCGAGAGGATTGTAAAGAGATGGAGCTGTGACCAGCTGATGGAGGTTTGACTAACCGGGCCATGATTGGTCTGTAGATATCTCCCCTTTCTCTGCCTTTGATACAAGATGTCACCCCCAGAGGAGACTGAGACCGGAGAGGCAGACTCGGGGCAATTACAGGACACACAATGTCAGTCTCGAGGGACGTTCATTGTATAGTATAACCAAGATCTCCATCCACATTTAAACTGTCCTCTGTGCTCTCAATACACAGGGATTTTCATGGACTGTAGTCTGACAGGCCTCTGTGCATCTTTCCCTCACTGGCTTTGCCTCCATCGTTTGTCATTATGCAAAAAAAAACATCAGTCAGTATAAACGCTAAGATTCAGAAGTCCTCTCTAGCGCACGCTGGATCATTATTAATATTATTATTATTGTCAAACAATTCACTGGAAGTGCTCTGCTGAGTGTAATAAATACCTATGATCCTTATCAAGGCCACAGAGACCCCTTGTCTGAGAGAGAGTATTATTTCTCATGATGTAAACAAACACTTGTGCTACGGGCTGCACATTTCTAGATCTCACATCAGGGAACAATATAAGCATGGAGAAAATGGTGCTGCCAGTTTGTCGCTGTGCAGTTGTAGACGTAATGTTATGTTCACTCATTCAGTTGAAATATTCTGCGAGTAAAACTATTGATGTTGTGATTTTTCTTTAAGTATTTAAAGTATTTATTGTCAAGTGTACAGCAAGTGTGTCTGCTCTTTGTTTTGATTTTCTCTGAGAGGTTCTGTACTGTAAATGGTGCCAGGGAGAAAGCTGTATCTTCAAATCCTAAACCTAAACAAGAAAAAGAGCCTTTTTGTGTGTCGAGAGTATCTGATGGTATTTGAAGACCTTGTTTGAGATCGGTGCAGCTTTCTAGAGTCACATTATGCCGCTTTTATTTCATGTTCTCCATTACAAGGAGTTGGCACTAACTGCTGTTGCATATATGATGTTTTCATCCTTGCAAAACATGTTTTATGCGATTATTATTTTAATCTACAAATCTGTTAGTTCTGTCTTTCACCTCACTGCAGACACATTTTCCTTTGGAAACAATGAAGTTGAGGTTGAAATGGGGTTTGTACAGTATTTGTTAAAAAGGTCCAGTGAATGAGCACAAATATGACTATTTTCACATCTCTACTGCATCCTATTACCTTTTTTACTCCAGTGATTTTTAAGCATTTTAAACCTTTTATCTCACCAGAGAAATACCTCTTTTACTTTGGATAATTCTGCCAACAATTGGAAGATGTGTTCTCATCCAGAGACCTGGAAACAGTGGACACAGTCACTCATAATATCGCCTCATTGTTGGTGCAGTGTTTCAGGAGGAAGTGGAAGCTAAACATTGGGAGATTCTCCATTGTTTGTATGGAAGCTGATGGAGCCGCATGTCCTTTCACTACTGGTCTGTTTTGTATTCCTAATTTCCGTCTATTGAAACGGGCTGCGGAGGCAAGTGTCCAGCATTGTGCCGATGGGTCAGAGATAAAAACCTGGGTGTCTTGCAGAGAGAGAGGGTTGTAAATACTTGGGCACATTGTTTTTGCTGGCGGTGCAAGGCTTGGTGGGTGCTTGGGTATGGATAGATGATGTCCCCACCGCCTCTTTGGCGAGTTAAATGTTCAAGGCCTTTCTCTCACTCTCACAGAACAGCTGATCAAATGTCGGGGGTGGGAATCATGAGAGGCCTCCGGCTTAACCGGCCTCAAGAATGTAAGAAATGCGGCTGACAGCCAGAGGTGTCGTGTCTGTCGCGAGGGGGGGTGAGCAGAATGAAAGGAAGCTTTTAACTGACTGTTATTAGCTTTATAAAGGAGAAAAGAAAAGAGGAAGTCCATCACCTTACATGCCAAACACTCACCTGACTTCCTGTTACAGCCTCTTCTTGAATTAATCTTGATTAATGTCCTAGCACTCTTGCCAAGCAGGAAATTAGGTTTTTGTATAAGATGACCCTCTGTTGGCCCATTATGGTTGTTAAGGGCTCTCAGGCTGACTGCCAAAACTCAGTGTGAAAAATAATTTGAGCAGTTTTAGCCTTTTTTTAATAAAAAAAATAAAAAATAAAAACAATAATATCTCTATACATTGTTATTTTTTTTTTTCTTTTCTATTTCTGGTCCAAAAGATATAATGTGTGTGTGAATCAAAGTTCTCAAATATTTTTCCACTGCAGTGCCCCAAAATGTATATATTCACAGGCTAACTGCCAAGTACGGTGAAGCTTAGGTGAAAGCAGAGATGGAATTTGATTGAACGTAGTGGCACAGATTTCCATTCAAGCTGCAGTATTATGTTTATTCCATTCTGGTTTTCCACTCCATATGCATGTGTGTTGTAAAATAAAAATAAAAAAATGCTTGAACCGAAAGCCATTATTTCAACTTATTATATGACTAAACTAAGAGCTTTTTCATTGCTTCGGCAGAACACTCCATTGAAAGCTTTTCATTTAGCCCGTTTTTTTTTTTTTTTTGGGTGAATATCCTCTTCATCTTTGTCCCCATGCTTTGTGGCTGGCATTTCGCCATAAGGGGGGGAGAAAGCCTTTTACAACAGCTTCAGAGTTTTCCATGCGTTCCGCTGAAAGCTCTGTTTGCTTAGTCTTTATTAAGGGCTTCTTGAAGGCATAATCAACCGAGGACTCATAAAGGGGAAGTCATAAAGAAGTCAAGGACCAGCCTCTATTGTCCTGAGAGGACAGAGAAAGTCAATTAACAAAGTGAGCTGCTGTTTACGCGATAGAAAAGCGGGGTGACATGGAGCACTAAAGTGGGATGGATCACATTCCCGTCAGATGGAAAAAGTGACATGTACACTCACTTAGTGGCTTTTTTTTTTTGGTAAACAACTCTGTTTACGGCCTCTTAAACCATCTTTGTTGAACATAAAATAGAAGGACTAGTATTTAGCTCTTTAAGAGCAGCTGGGTGTGGCAAGGGCTGATGGCTATCACACTGACCTCTGACCTCTCATGCTTTTAACATGCTGGACCGAAACACAAAGCTTTCATGTGATCACAGTCGAGACAATGAAACGGACCACACACTCTTCTGGTTCTCAGCGGGTGCCACAACTAATCAACGTCAAATTGATTTTACATTTTCTATAGGCCATCGTCTCAAGTGCATGTGATCACTCTCCCATCTGTTGGAAGTAATTTGCACATTTTTGCTCCTGTTAGGCCAAAAACAATAATCGAGAAACCTCTTTTTTTTGTTTCTGTCTGTCTCTTCTTTAGAAAGAGCCATCTCCTGGGAGCATGTGCAAATGTGGGAAAGCAGCGTTTGTACTGTATTTGCAGCTGGCTCTCTCATTTCAACAGGAAGGGGTGAGACGGGGCTCACTCCTACTGTGCTGTTTCTCACATGATCAACTGGGTTCTAGGCTCTGGACATGTGAACTTTGTTGGGAGGATGACATTTCACAGAGCGGTTCACAATTCCACAAAACTTCACTGAGCTTTCTCTCAGTTTATTAACATGAGTCGTCAAGCAATGATAATCTCAACATTTAGACATTTGTTTCATGTTGAAAAATGGAATTTACGTTCATGACAGTATAAATCTCCCACCAGCCATGGGAGATATACTATATTGTATTTAAATAACATATGTGAGCTCCAATATATGTGTATGACTTTAAGTTATGCGGTCATGGTAACAGCTTTAAATAAAGCAGGCCAAGCAGTCGGTACAGCCATTTCATTTTCCACAGTGTGTGTGGGGGGGAACAGGTCCTGATGACACACATTCATGACAGATACATTATCAGAGTTATTCTGGTCCAAGGTTTCAGCAGCTTCCAGACAGCCTGTCTACATGACCACCATAGTATCTGCATCAGGAGTGACTGCAGACTGCATTATCAATACCAAAGTATATCTTTTTTGTCTTAGTCATTGGACAAGCATGCCGTCGGTATGTAGGCTCACATTTAGTTCTGTAATCTTGTCAATTCAGTATATTAAGTTGTGTGTGTTCAGCTATAAGGTGAAATATTCACAGAGCTGGTGTCATTCAGGATTTGCCACCGTTGCACGTTTAGCTGGCATCAAAGAAACCCCATAAATAAGGATTATCCAAGTTGAATTAGGGAAAAAAAATGTATTTCTATACTAAGTTTGACATCTGGAATGACAAAAAAACAACAACTTATTTTTAATATTCATGTCTTGAAACTCGAGGCTGCGTTTTATCGTTTAGTACGCAGAAGGCAGATTCCCTATAAGCAACAGCAAACAGAGAAACTAGATGTTTAGTCGCTGCTGTAAACATGTTTGTTTTTTACACATTTCTTCACCATCTCACACCGGAGTGGATCATGAAAACATCAGCTCGGTTTAATCCAAAAACTGTGAGTGTAGTACTGGCATGCTATAATGACAACAGCAACCTCTGCTATAGTTCCACTACATGTACAACAGTAATGACCCTCCAGTCCTCTTTGAATAGCAGAGATGGAAGGGAATAAAGATATCAAGTGCCCCAACAGGATGGAGAGTGACAAGAGAGCAGGCCTGAGCATCTGTCTGTGTCAGGATCCAGATTGCAAAACACACTTTGCAAATCAACACATCGGCACATGTTTCTCCCATCTCTACATCTCTGTCTGGTACACACTCATTACTACACCCGCAGTGATTACTCTGGAGGGGGATTATTAAATGTTCTCGTAAAAAGTAACAGAACTTGTTAGAAATACATGACCATACGTTGTTGAGTACCGTACAGGCGTTGCATGCATGCATGCATGCCGTCACTCATCTCAGGGATTGATTTTGACGTTTTGCTGTATGAAGTCATGTGTGACCTCCACGTCCGTGAAGGCTAATTACTTCTGACTCGCACACATCTACAAGCTGAGGTCACAGTAAAAGGGATTTGTTAAAGGTTGCCATGGAGACGAAGGGTAAGATATTGAAATGTCAAACCATACGTTTGCCCTGTAATCTCACACGGACGATGTTTCGCAGCCTGACATGGAGCGTGGGATTGTTGAATAATGCTGTAATTCTATCAGCATGTGCTCCATAGATTAAATATTGTTCAAGCTATTTGGCTAAGCAGCTCTCTCATACAGTGTTATTTCTGCAAAATGTAATTCATGGTGTTGAAAGGGTCAGATCAGCAGTGAGCGCAATTAATTTATGAAGGTCAAGCCATATTTTATCAACCACTTATTGAAGGTTATATAATCTTGCGTCATCTATAGGGCTGCAATAATGACCATTTTAAGAATCAATTCATCTCTTGATTATTTATTTGATTCAGGTCAAGGCATCATCTCGATCATCATCTCTTGTTTTGTCTGACAAACAGCTGCAAAAAACCAAAAAGTGATTTAATTTCTAACGATGTATGAAGCAAAACCTTCACAGTTGAGAAGCTGAAACTATCCGATGTTTGACATGTTTGCTTGATGAGCAAGTTCAACAACTTGTTGGCAGTTCATTTTCGATGAATCAAGTAAAGGAACAGTCATGTAATTGTTACAGCACTAATCATCTGCATGTGTGGTGTGCTTTCAGGATGTAAAACAGAAAAAAAAACTAGACAGTTGTAAGCTCCTTTTCATGCGTATAGCTCTAAAAATATGTGACAAAGCACTTTCTAGTCATTTCTCTCAGATTCTGCCCCAACTGGGTGAAATAATCCTCTTACCTATGAAGACGGTGTTATAAATGAACAACGACAGCGTTCCCTGCGATGCAAGAGGTGCAGACAACCTCTAGAAACCTGAATGATGAGGTTTGAGATGTACGCCAGTTGCTTGTCTTCTTACCTGCTACTTGCTGGAGGAGTTTTTAACGAGTTGAAGAGTTAAAGAGCTCCAACCTACAACAGAGTTTAATTTTCCTACATGTAGCTACAGTTTGGCTCATGCCGGCCCGTATTACCTTGGATTGTGTTTAAGGGATATAATGTAGGGGTGTAGAGAGATGAGTGAGGCATGATAGCACTGAGTATGAGTGTTAGAGAGACATACAGGCAGAGTGTGTATAATTACCTTGTCTGAAGCTGCTGCCAGTTTGGTGTATGGAACGCAGCACAACCAACTCTCAACCCCCCCTATCCCTAATTGGTCCATTTCCAAGGCATGAGGGCAGGGCTGCGCTGAAAGCTTTGATCATGGAGACCACATCAGTGTCGATATGTCCCTACCTGAGTGCTCTTGTAGTGGCTGTGCCTGGCAGGGGATTGAGCCATACTAAACCTGCTGAGTGTCTGTGTGTCTGTCTGTCTCTTGCTCTGGCCTCCCCGCGGCTCTACATACCTGAATCTGAACCCTAATTACTTGGCAGTTGCTACATTCCTCAAACACGCCTACGCAAAAACACACTCGCACAATGTTGTGTGTGTATTGCAGATGCTCTTTTGTAAAAAAGCGGCACCGGCATTTGGTAGGAATACTTTTGTCCTCTGTGGTTTGCCGCCTGTAATATAAGCATTTACAAAACATTTAATGCTTCCAGCGCATTCCAACACAAACGTTAATCTTTGTGGGATGCTGTACGTGTGTGTGTGTGTGTGTGTCCTTGCATCTGAGCACTATGGGACATAAGTTTCCCAAAATAATAGTAATTAAGGGAAGCTTAGTTAAGCTAAAAGTGGCAAAGGTTTGGGGCTTAATCTAAGGTAATAGATCATGTATGGTTGACAGCACAAATGAACGTTTGTAGCTGTTATTCACAGATTTTTGCCATGTATGCCAACAGAGGACAGTACAGAAGGTTAAGCTGACTGTAGCAGTTTTGTCCAAATGGACGGCAGCCAGCTAGTCAAACTCGTCATTAGTGAATCAATCTAGACATACTCAGTATGGAAGTCTGGAGTTCATCGCGCTAATTGCTGCTTTTTGACCCCTGTACATGTTCGAGCTAATTGTTCTATTCATTAAAAGTTGATCACTCGCCACATTGCTTCATGCAGGGATGAACAGCGAGTCCACTGTGACTGCAAAGGCTGTCCCAAAATCCCAAATCCCACATCATTAAAGCTTTCAGTAGGGGGTTGGAGTCCTGTGGCTTCTGTAGAGAAAAGTCTGGTCAAGTTTGTTTTTGTTTGGGTTAACCTTGCAACACATCATTCAGTTCACCCATTCTAAGCTTACCTAAAGTACACAGAGTAAGTGAACTCTGGAGACAATGAATTATACTGTTTAAACTGAGAATTTGTATAAAACAACATGACGATCTGGTGTGCGTCCACATCAGTGCAAGTTGGTTTGGAGTCATGAAATGGGAGCAAATGCAAGAAAAAGAACATGTACCCAACAAACACTGCGCTGTTAATGTGTTTTCACTCCTGAGCTTCCTCTGATAGATGCTATAACTAAATATGTTTTTTTTTTGGATATGTTTTGAATCCTCGATACTGATATTTTGGGATGCTTGTGTAGCCATCTAAGGTCACCCTTTGTTAATGTCTGAGATGTGCACTCTTGGTGCTGCTTCATCTGCTTTGGGTGAACCTCAAAACCACAACTTTCTTGTCAGCAGATCTTTCAACCAATGCCGTGCCAAACCAACCCCTGTTTACTTTAATAGCCCTTGAGAATTCTCTCTAAAGGATTTCTCTCTGGCAAATCTTGGAAATGCATAGTGTCTTCTCTGGTCCTACAGCTTTTTTCTTTATTTTTTTCCCTTACGTGATGGGGTTGGCCATCGAGGGGGCCTGGCGCCATCGTCCAAGGATCTTAGATGACTCGAACCTCAGTTTAGTCTTACTGTTTAACAGTGAACCAGAATCTTGGCTTGAGTTAAATGTGTGAACAAAGTCATCAGAAAGCTTTGCCTTAATTAAATTTGGCCTAATTAGTAAACATCTGAGAGCTTGTCTTCATTACGACTGGTCTGGTGTGACTTTTCCTGAAAAGCACTAGTTTATGTAACCAGTCAAGTGACAGATTTCAAACACTCAGATTTGTTTAAAGAGGATTAGGCTAAGTCCATATTTATTTCGACATGGCGCGCTTAGAAAAAATATTACAACGGTTGAAGCTTATTATAAGAATTTGAATATTCTCAGTATTCCTGGAATATTTATGGACTAACAAGAAGCAGAGCTAAAGCACGGGATGTTGCTCAGCACAGCTTTGCATACTCTGACTCAACACTTGTCCTTTTGAACATTTCTTGTTCCCCCTTAGGCCACAGCCCCTTGCGTAGTAACAGCAGACTGATAATCTGCCTCTAACATGCAGTGGTCGTGGCCTTTGGTGGCAGGGGAAGTGTCGTTAATCCAGTAAATCACCTCTTGACTATGAATCCAGGCAGTACAGAGCTGATGTCACACAAAAAAAGCCAAACAATGAACTGGCCGTCTGACAGCTCACCGTCCAAGCCTGAGCGGAGGGGTCATGCATCAGGAATTTTCTCTGCTCCACCAAACATCCTCACCCAGCCTCACCCCATTCTCACTTACTTACAGAAAGGGAAGACAAACTGAAATACAAATAGACAGACTGACAGGCCTGTCAAGCCGACAGAGGGGAAAAGGGATAAAGACAGACAGTTGGTCAGACGAGCAGACAAACAGGCAGTTTTAGACAGATAGGAAAAAATAGCAGCAACAAAGAAAAGCCAGTAGCGACGGCGCTAGATTGACAGCCGGGGAAGTAAAATATGTGATGTGAATCATTAATAATCTTCTCTCATTTAAAACTTTTTAAAGGATCACACCCGTACCCATGATATTTTCTTATAAAAACCTGTTTTCATCTGCATGTACAAAGTTGTGTTTGCAGCCTTGAGTGTGAGGTAATTACCCTCATTACATCAATAATTAATACAGGAAGCATTAGATCATGAGTCAGTTCATAAACCGTGTGAGGAAGATGTAGTGACTGAGAGAAGTGCTTGTCTACAGGGAGAGTAAACCGTAGCATGGAAATCAAATGACTTTCATGAATTAGTCTTTTTAAAGATGCATCACCTTTTTTTCCCAGGAGGGGAAATGTAGCAAGATTTAGGATCTTTTCTGGCTTTTATCCTACTTCTCATTTTGTGTGTGACCAATTAGGCAATGTATGCCATGGACAGTAGCATGGGAACGCTTGGCATTGAGCGTCTCCCAGGCGGACTGTATTGTGATATAATGCTTTGTTATGGTCACTTAGCCATGTCCACAGTCTGGAGAATAGGTTGCCCCCTCCCCTCTCGGATGAGAATACACTGTCAGTCCAGAACAATGGGCTGCAGGAGTGGGCTTCTTCTCTCAGCAGCCCCTGTCCCACTCCATTTATGGAAGAGTTGAATGCTAGTTAGCCCACCTAACCACTCTTTAAGTACACCCTTTCCAAAGCCCTCACTTCACCCTAACTTGGTCAAAACCAAATTCCTAAATCTCCAGTTGGACGACCTGAAATATGTGGAACACGTTCAGTTGAATCAGAGAGAGTAGATTATCTTGCTAATACTTCCCTAAAGGTGACAAAGGGTCTTTACTGACTCCAGTGGCAGCCATACTTGGGGCGTCTTCGGGAAGTACATTACAATGCAGCAGTGGAAGTTGAGGGCAGCTATTATGTGTGGAGACGGTCTTCATTGTCATGCAGGAATCCCACACTAGGGCTTATATCAATTGTTATGTAAAGTGGTCATTCATATTTTACACTCTGCCTGGAATGGAGGGTCTGGTATGGGGTTTTGTTTGGAAATTACATAGAGAAGAGGGAAGGAGGACGTGTCTGTAAATATGTTGCTACTGGGTTCCTCTAGTCTTTTTTTCCTTTTATTATCCTCCTTTTGAGTACAATACGCCCGCACGCATACACAAACCATCACTTCCTCTCATCGTTTCCTCAATCAGCCGTATATTTCTGTAGAACAAAAGAGTCTAGCCCCTCCTCTCCAACAGATCCATGTAGGCCACACGCACCATTTTATTTCTTAAATATGTTTGTCTAGAAATCAAAGCCCCCTCGACGTTTCCGTGATCATTACCCTGCAAAATCACAACAGAGTGCACGAAGCTCAAGTGTTCTCATTGTTGATTAGCACGAGGCTTCTCCTGTAACCCTAATCAGGATACTGATGATGAACCCCTCTTCACTTGGGGAAGAGGCTGAGGAGGCTTTTGTTATGAAATAGCATTATGTCCTCAGAGGCTGAGGCTCAGATATGCATGTTTATTCTGGTCACATGAGCGATGCTGTTTGTGCAATCTGTGGGAACACATTTAGAGAATTTCCCATGCTGCCTTTCTCTCTGTAGTAGTAGCTGTGGTTGTTTTTAAGTGGCAACTTAGAAAATGTGTGTCTGACTGCTTAAATTTCAATCAAAGTGTCCACCAGGATTCTTTTTTCTACGCGCTGCTTCTTTCTTTAATCTGAAGAATAAATGAGGAACACCATTTCCAATAGTGTTCTCCTTCATACCATACATCATATTATATTATTAATAATAATATAATTTCCCAGCTTGAAATAAAATCTATCTATCTATCTATCTATCTATCTATCTATCTATCTATCTATCTATCTATCTATCTATCTATCTATCTATCTATCTATCTATCTATCTATCTATCTATAATGCATTATCTTCTCGACCTACACCTACTGTTTAGAGCATACAATCTTAGAAATCACTACATTAGAAAAAGGGCTGAACACAATGAACATTTAACATTAAAAAAATCCAAGTTTTTCTTTGCTCCTTGTATGCTCTTCCCCTCAGAGGAAGAGAAGTGTCACGTTTTATTCTTTTTTGTCCGAGCTGCTTTGTAATCGCCGTCTCATCGCTGCCTTGTCATGCCTGCTGTGAAACAGGCCTTTACACTTGATGCACATCACTGCGACTGCTGCGTGAGGAGGCTGACATGCATCTCAGTAGCAGTTAGTATCCCACTAGGCCCCAGGGGTCTCTAAATTCATCTTACGTAATCTACTCAATATCTACGAGGCTCAGGAGGTTGTCAGAAAGAGTCTGATGAGATGAATGCACCGTGCATGCATTTTCTCTCCCAAGACTCTGCCGCTGTGTTACAGACCGAATTGGGAGATGATTACAAAATGAGGTGTCATTAGTGTCTGGTTCACGTGTTTCTTCCAGTTCCTTAAGTGGTGAAAAAGTATTGTTTTGACAGGGAAGGAACTTTGGTGAAGATTTCCTGACTAAAATGTATCAGATTTAATAAATGGACCCTATTGGCAACATTATGCAGGAATTCACTTTCTTCTGTTTTGTAATACAGATCATATTCGGCATCTCTTACTCTCCTTGCCTCTGTTGTCCAGTAGCTGATTAAAGGCCATGCTGGCTCTTGCCAAGGACACTAGGTATTGAGTCAGCACTCTGGCGCTCCAGGAGATGGAAACAGCCATGGGATGTAAAAACAACAAGCTTTTTTTTTTCTGAGCTCTAAAGTGTTGTGACTCAGTCCTGTCTCCTCCTGCACTTATTAGACATCTACACTGTATGTCCTCAGCTTTGCCACATTAACACTGCACCTACACTTAGCCTACAGTGTAAACAAGTTCCAAATATGTTGATGCTGTTAAGCCTCTTCATATTTGGACATCGCCGGTGACAACTTTGGCTATTCTCTCGTCATTGAATGGGAGCATGAAGCCCAGGGTATTTATGTTGACAGTCCCACCAGCCCAGAGTGAAGCCCCCCACTGAACGCCATTCACAACCAGCTCATTATGGGATGTCAAGTCTGGCATCCGTTCTCTTTTCCAAACCATGGAAGTGTGCTTTTTTTTTTTTTTTTTTTGACTGTAATAGGTTACCAAGGCAACATGTAGGAGCACTGCTGAGAGTTTTTGGTGGCGCGCGCTCTCCTGTGATCCTGCGGACAATAAGCCTGGTGACAGCCATCGCTGACATGCCTGCTGCAGTTATCATAATGACGGAGATCAGGTCTTGCTGCTCGGTTAGGGCTTTCTAGGTGTCATTTATTGACAGGCGGTAGGTAGACTTAGGCTCAGCGCTATAATACCCCCAACTGCTCCAGCTTTCCACCTTGCATGTCACACTTCAGGATTGGAAAGAAGGGGTGCAAGCCAAGGCTAATGAAGTAGGTCACTATGAGTGAGAGTGAGCGAGTGTACGGCGTATATAGCGGTCATATGTTCTGTAAGCCTTGAACGCTAAATACCAAGACCTTGGAGGAATGCATTACTATAGCTGAAGACCCATGGTCATTCAATCCTGAAGGGGTGGGCTCAGGCATGTCCTGTAGGAATATCCTGACTCAGCCAATCCTGGCATGCCCACAGGCTTTCAGCTGCTAATGTGCTCCTAAGCGCGTGTCACGTATCTCCCTACTGAAGGTCGGAGGTCGAGTGGGATCGTTCATCTGGTCTCCGCAGAGGCGGAAAGGGCTGCGGCAAAAGGGGAAGTACGGCTTGTGCATGGGCCACTCGGGGGAGGGCGGCCTGGAGCATACCTAGCCCCCATTTCCACACATGCAGGAAGTTATCATTAATATGCCGCTTATCCAGGGAGAGAATGTTTTTCTTACTCCTGCTTTTTTTTGTTCAGGGCTGTTGGGAGATCCCTGCGGAGGTTTGATTCATTATTTGGATGCATTTGATGGTTGGGCACGCACGTCATGGAAGCACAAAGTTATTACACGCATACAATGCAAAGATATTTTTAGATTTGCGTCAACAACACACAGCAAAATATTTAAGACTTTTTTGTGGCTGATATATAAAAAAAAAAGCATAAATATCTAACTTCAGTCCTAATGAACTCTCTTTTTTTATTAAATGGTCTAATGGAAATGTCTCCTTTTTTTTCTTTTGGGTGCACACTATGATGGAAAACACATAAAGGTTTGACATGATGTTTTGATAATCTCCCTATATGATCAGTATTCTTTTTGTCTCCCATTTCTGGCTTCAGTCAGGGCCGTTAAAAACCAGCAAAACCAGTGCCGTCAGACTCATAACTGGCACCCACCCACAATATTGTGTCTGTCTCAGTCTGATGTGACCCCTCCTCCCCTTTTTCTTTTTCTTTTTTTTTCACCCTAGACAATGCAATGTGGAACACAATTAAAGAAACTGTGCACCACACACATAGATTTTAATACAATGATTGTTTCAAGGTCGATCAAGTGGCAATTTATGCAGTCTGATTTATTTACTTTGAAAGAGGAAAAAGCACCTTTATCTATTTTGTGTGTGTGTGTGTGTGTGTGTGTGTGTCTGCTTTCTCTCTCCCCTCTTTCTCTCAACAGAGGGAAACTCGCTGACAGAGGCTCTTTGTTAATAGGGGGGTGAGAGCGAGAGATGAGACTGGGTCATACAGGCAGATTAGTGCTCATTGAAATCCTATAGGAAAGGTCATATACATAGTGCTGCTTAAATCCACTTGTGACCTCATTCATGAGGCCATTCACAACCCTGACACCCTCCACTTACGGCCGACACTGTTTTGTAAACAAATGTAGAGCATGCTTCTCGTGCTGTTACTATGGGAAACCGGCCCTGCGGCGTAACAGCATATCTTTGTGTTAAGTGGCCATTTTTCGACTGACTGACCTGAAGTAGCTCAGTTACGGAGTTTCACTCCACTGCGATGTTTGTTTTGAGGAGCTTTGGCTGACCCCGGCACATTTTTTAGCATGAATGCTCAGTTTGTGTCGGGTTCCTTGGACCACTGAGACAACAGGAGTTTGTCTGGTAACGTTATTTTCCTTAAACGAGGGTAAGAATGTGGAAAATGACTAATGGCACCGTGATGAGAAAGATGCTAAAGTTAAAAAGTTTTTGCCTCCTCGGCAAATGAGTAGTGAACAAAAGTACTTCAGCATGTTTCTGGATTACTGTAATGCTGTTAGTTGGGAACATGATCAATCCACACTGCTTCCTTTATATTCCCGTAACAGTGCAGTCATAACCAGATTATATTGTTGCAGGAGTGCTTGAATAAGCTCCTTATATGTAGAAAACATGAAAAAATAGCTCCAATTGAGGAAAAAAGGCTATGTTTTATTTGACTTGCTCTGGATTTCGCAGTGTACCCAACCAGACATTAGAAATAATCCATCTTATTTTGACTCATCCCCTAAAAAAAGTATCTGCTGATGTAAACTCAACAAAGCAATCGCAGGAAATGAGTCATTTCCAGAGTTGGCAGAAACGTAATGCTCTTAAGGCTTACAGTGTCCCATCAGAAGCAAAAAGAGGAAAGGACAAACTGAAATCCACCATTCAAGTGCTTCAGCTTTACCATGGCAACGATTGTCATTGAAGTGGCTGCAGATGTGTCTTTCACGTGACACTTTTATCAGACTTCTTTTGTGCGTCGCCAAATATTGTCCTTCAGCACGCTTTCATTGTCTTGTCTGTTTGCATATTGTGTTAATCGCGTATTATTTTAGTGTTACGTCCTTATTGGATAAGTGGGACCAGGCTCTAGATCATTAGGCAGACACTGTCTGCATTAAATAAAAACTTTCATGTGCTCGAGAGGCATCACAAAAAAAAGAAAGAGAGAAAGCAAGAAAGCAGAAACAAGTTCAGACGTTTTCTATTTGTTTTCCCTCGGCGCGATTGCCCAATTTTAACGGCCATGCGCTTCATTCCTGGGAATCAGACTGAACTGTGCTAAAATGAACAGAGACTTACAGAAAAATAATAAGTGTAAATCTCTCTTTCGTCATTTTCCTGTCGTGGGTTAAGCTTTACTCCCAGCAGCTGTCTGTTTTTGCCTCGGTTCAGCACTATCTCCCTCTGGCTTTCCCACCTTCTGATACATAATGACAACCATAATCTGATTAGACTTGGTGGAATCTCTCCTGTACAGGTCACTGTGAACAAGACAACACTGCATGGCATGTCTCTATCACACTGAGACAGCCTCCCTCTGTTTCATATCACTTCTACAGGAGCAATCCGTCTCGTGTGTCAAATTTTGCTTGCCTGTACCGTAATGAATTGGAAATGGTATTAGCGCATGTGGCGGTATCATCCCCTGCTTTGCAAAACAGCAGAGTACGGTGTCGCATGTAGAATTGCAGCTACAATTCATGTTGTGTGGCATTATACGTCTCAGTATTGATTTACTATAGCTTCGGGTGCATTCGGGTGCATTAATGCAAATACATGCAGGGAGCACCTGTGCACTGTGGTGTATGCTGCAGGAGGTGACAACAGAGGTGTCAAACACTCTCAGAGATCAAGAGGGGCCAGAGTGGACTGCATGCCTGCCTGACTTAACCTGTCTGTATCTGTGTCACATATATACAAAGGAGAAAAGAGAGTTGTCTTCAGGATGAGCTTCTTGGTCAGCAGCAAAGAAAAGGATATTTCTATAGGTGTTGGCATGTGACAGCAATGATTTAACAGAGTTTCAGTTGTGACAATACATGCATCATAACAAGCAAAGCATCAACAATAGTATCTAGTAATAGCTACAGCATGAATTATAATTTTCTGATTGATTTTAGTGTTTTCCATTACTCATGCTGCCATTTGTCACCACTCTTTAGTCACTTATTCAATAACTGGAACCAGATCTCTCCTCTTCTCAAAATATAAATAAATAGACACAGATATGAATTAAGTCTTTGGGTTTTATTTATAACATTGAGGTTGACTATACTCATGGCTCGTTGTTTCTGCAGTTTCTTACTCAGATGTGCACTTGTGTATGTTTTCCTCCGGTTAGTAATTCATGTTGTCACGCTGCTACACAGACTCTTTTACAGTTGTAGCTGCATTTCCCCACTGTACGCCTGTCTCTATTCATCAAGGTTGCTGAGAGCAGCACTAACCCAGGGTCACCTGTTTTGCATGAATGCCCCTTTTAATGGTCTTGCTGTAATAATGGCATAATAATTCTTCACTTTGAACAATGGACGGCGTCAATATTTCTAACTTTGGAGGGACTAAAACCATTTTAGGCAACATCCAGCAGCGAGTGATTATCAAGAAAATGTGAAAGTATCAGCCTCTAATTGCCAAAGAATGGTTTGGGATTATAACAGTGTCAGTAATGGGATACTGTTCTTTTTAAGTATTCTATCAGCCTTACACCATATTATTATTATTGGACATTTTGCTGCATATGCTATTGAAGTTCTTTCTCTTTCTCCTGCTTATCCTATAAATGAACACCAAAGGGGTTTTAATCATTGGTAGCCTAATTGAAAACCCTGCTGAGAGTAAATGAGTCACAATGTGACAACAGAGCTGTGCAAATGCCCTGCAGAACTCCAGCTCCGTGTCTGCTTCCTGTCTGCTCCCCTCTTCCCTTCCTGATTGCAAAAACCAGACGTCCCTAATCCTAAATTCAGATGACAGCGCCTCTACATTTATATAACCACTGAGTGGCATGATGCAAATCAAGCTGCTGCAGCAGTAGGGACCAATCTTTCTGTATGCCAGAGCAGCTATTTAAACTTCTGCAGGTTGGAAGAATAATGAATGTACATTACATTTTATTTAAATTCACTTTATTGCCTTTGGTGAAGGTGAATCACTTCATTTGCATAGTATGCAAGAATAATGGGCACTTAAGCTTATTTCTTTTATTTGCAAAGCACCATTTTCATTCTCCCTTTACCTGTACTAAAACGTCATCAGTTTAAATGGAAACACGGTACTCACAGAGTGACATGCTAAAACAGGAACATGATTACTATTCAACATATATCATGGCCCTTCATTTGTACCTCTTGATCAAGACCGTTACACTGATGCTGATTATTATGCTATGCTAATGATATCCACTGCACTAAAATGCCATTATCATTCACTCAGACACTCATCTCAGAACTCTCAGAACTCCAAGGACGACTGCTAAAATAATGAACGTACATCACTGGATTGAAGAAATACACTGTCAGTCAAAAACAAGCTGATGTGTGTAGATTACATCTCTCTATTGCTACATACTGTTGTAATATTCTCAGTTCACAGACCATGTAAGTAAAGGGGAATATAATCTGTTCCTAAACATGAACAATGTCCCTGGTAGGTGAACCCTCCCCTCCCCAAATGAGACCAAACTCATAAACTGAATCAGTTACTTGATTGACAATGTTCAATTGCAATTTTGTGACTGATTGGTCATTTATCAGGCAAATATTCAGAATTTTGAGATTTATAGATGTTTTTTTTATTACAAATTTTGTGATTGTGATTTACTGCTTTTTGCTGTTTGTTATCAATAAACTAATAACATCTTTGGACTGTTGGTCGGCAACACTATTTAAGTTTATTTACATTTGACAGTAACTTTTCATCTGTCCAGTTCATGCCAATCCTAAACTGGTCAACTCTGTATTGGATGGTCATGAGCCCGTGGTTTAAAGAGGTTAATGTATTCCTTAATGGGTCACACAAAAGCCATGACATGTTAAAATGGTTTTCCATGGCCAATAATTGAGTATTGACTGTCAATCAGCTCAAGGATGGACTGTTGGTTTTTTGGGTCATCTAATTATTTACTGCCTTGGGTAGCCTCTGTTGAACCCATTTACTCACCCACTTCAGCGTCAGTCTCCTGCCTTGGGTTGGTAATGGATGGTTTCTAGAGCGAGTCCCAGCTGACTGGACCAATTGAGACTATATTTGAAGGCCTATGTGATTTACTTACTGATCAGTAGAAGGCTGGGATGTACTGTATATTCCAGATCATCACAGGTTAAACAAAACATCTGCCAGCTTTGCCACATCTTATTACCACGGAGGGAAAGAGCAGTTCAGTTAATAGAGATGAGGGCCAGTTAGGCTAATTATCCAGTATCTTTCTTGGGGTTGGTCATTCGCTGTCTGTGTTTGCACAGATGTAGTCATTAACTTGGCAGGGTTTGAGTCACTGGAGCGGCAGAGGTGATGCTGCTCCATTGTGAGGCTTGTTAGCCAGATACAGTAAATAACACTCATTTGTGAGGCGAGCAGTGATGGGAGGCTGATTCCTGAAAACACGATGATTCAGTTTTACTGGACTGCTGAGAAGGATTCAGATCAGAGCTTATGTGACACTGCCCTGCCAGACGAATTGGCAGAGGTTAAATAACCACAACTGTTGTTCTCACTAAACCTGGCTCTGTGTCACACGGAGGTTTTAATAGGATAGTTACAGTAAATATGGCGTAATTATGGGTAACAACAGTTTCAGTGTAGATGAGGGGTTCTGGTGTGGAGAACTGGAACCTGAAATCCTTCAGTGCTCAGGGAGAATGAAAGCAACATTGTTGTTATGTTAATGAAACCTATTAACTTAAATTAAATAATATACTCAAGTATGAGTATTTTTTTTTTTACTTGACCATTAAACCACCACACGAGAATTTGCTTAACTCCTGAAACTGATTCTCTGTGTCCTTGCTCAGCTGTGAGTCACTGCTTAGTCTTTGGTCATGTTGAGTTCAAAGAGACTTGTAAATTTCATTGGCTATGATGTCCTTGCCTCTTGGTGCTTGTGTTGAGGGCAAAAGAAGAATGTTCTGCTGATCAGAAACATTTCTGCTGGTCTAAACACATTCCTTGGCCCTTCCACACTGATTATTAGAAGCGTGTGTGGTAAATACGTATGTGCCGAGCATCTGCTGGAAGAGCTCTCTCTAATTTTGAGAACATTCAAAATAATTTCTGTGTTTAGGTAAGCAACGAGCCCTTGAGTGAAGGTTGGTCTATAAAAAATGCGTGGTATGCTGGACAGCATATCCCTGCGTTTTGTATTCTGATGCCGCGTCTAAATTGTAGATGCGTTTTGAATTTAAGTTGCGGAAACTGGTGTCTGCTGAACCTACCGCAAAATATTATGCAATCATAATCAAGTGACCAATTTCTGAATTTTTTTTGGATTTCATAGTATTCTTTGTGTTATGCTTAGAAGTGCTGGGGAAATTAATACAAAATGTTATTTTGTGTAAGAGCCTTAATTGTAAAAAACATGAAACTGAAACTCCTCTTTCCCTGCCCTCACGTCCAGTTTGTATGTTTAAAGAGCGTTACAGAAAAAGTGAAAAATGGATCGGGAGGTTGCAGCAGAGAGAATGTGCTCATCTGCTGTTTTCTGTATTGCACGGAGCCATAATTACTCTATTACAGCTGGGCAGTAGCAATGGGTTATATGATCTAGTGCTATTAGAGCACTTAAAGTCAGCATGCCTCCCAATCATTTAGCCCTGCTGAGCAGTTATGCTGGATGGACTCTTTATCAAATTCTCTCAAGTAGAGCAGATGTGCCAAAAAACACACACAAACCACGGCGGTAGAAAAACACAGTGCCTGTTTTTCTTGTCGTTTCACACATTGCTTCTTTGCCTAGTCATGAAATGGATATTTATGCCGCTGTTTTGACTTCAGCGGCACAGAGCAGCTCCTACAGATGGGGCTACCTCTGTAAACTCTCATAAAACTGTTGCAGGGTGACGCAGTAAACTCAGAAATAATTTACAGCATGCCCCCATCCTTCTGCCTATTGCATAGTGAAGCTGATATTCACGACACAGGTTGCAGAGTCGCTCATCAAGGAGGCGAAGTGGAAGTTCTCCGGTTTGATCCTAACGACGGGCAGAATATCAGGAAGCTGACTTCCTTCTTGTTCAATCATTAAAGTCATCTCAGGTGACTTTGGTAGGATGTGACAGGCAATCACTTATTACTTAGCTTGATAGTGTATTTCAATAATTCATATCCATGTAAAGATGGGGATTCAATCAGCAGTTAGAGGGCTTATAGCTGTCAGTCATACTTTGTATCCTAACCTACCAGCTTTGATGGTAATTACTTATTTGCGTCTCTGTTAGCCTTCACTGCAGGAGGGGCCGACTACTCCAGCTGTATTTCAAAAACAGACAGCTCTCTCACAGATTATGTTTGGTACATCTAATCAGAGGCAAAAAAATAAGGGCTGGTTCACTGCAGTGGCATGCAGGAAGAAGGCAGATACAGGGGGGAACATGCAAGGAATCACTAAGCAGTCTGGGTAATTATTTCTAAATCAATATTGTGACAAGCAAAGCTCTGGAGTGCCAAATCCCAGCCCCGTCAGATTTGAACGGACTTATCCCCGCGGAATCTCCAAAGCTCGAATGCTGCTGCCGTGATTGATTCCCACATGATACCTTTCACATGATGGCCATCTGCAATGCTAACACGGTGATCCCGATCGATCGGGTTCCTCTACTATATATATATATGTGTGGGGGGGTGTGTGCTGCAGACTCGGCTGTGTCTGTGTGCGAGTTTGCTGCTGAAATGCTACAGCTTTGATTTGAATCCTGCTTCCATTTAATTAAATAGATGCTTGTGTTGAAATAACGATGTTAATGTTGAAATTATTGGTAAATTGATGCCATTAGGGAGGCTTAAATAGATGCACATAGATCATACATAACCACACACACATACACGCATGCATATATTGCACAAACAGGAGCTAGACTTGACGGATGAGGCCATAGGTACCCATTAATGAGCCACTTAACTTCTGCCATTGAACCCACCTCCACTGGCTGTGCACACAAGCTGTACTACATCAGGCTAGTCAAAGTGTTACACGCTCATTTATTTCCGTCTTGTTCTTCCTCTCCCTCTCTCTCTCTAAGTATGAGGCGCGTGTTCAGCCTGGCAGTTTTTAATTTCCAATTCCCCATGTTCTATCTGCACTGCACCAGAAATGCCAGACACTGTAACTAATTGTATTGTTCTCTTGTGAGATGTTTGCATTTTGTACTTACATTAGAGAATAGGTACAGAAACATTATGTTTTATGGAATGACTAGATTTGACACTAAGGAACCATGTAGAATAAACATTGGAGGGAGAAATATATACCTCCATAGCATGCACGTCTTTTTTTTACACTTCTAAAGCTATGCAAAGGCCGATTTTAAACAATTTTAGCTCACATTTAAAAGTTTAAGTGTAGGAATATAACAAATTGTCTATAAGAGATCTGCCGAAGTCAAATTTACCAACCCACACGGAAAGAGAGATTTTATTTTTTACTTTTCATGTTCTGTTTTTTTTACCCAAGGGGGTAATTTCACAGGCTGGTTGCACACAAAGAATCAGTCTCTTCCAAGTAGACCATTTTTTTTATTTATGTTTAGTAACCAGCCCTATCTGGCACTTAGCATATATATATATAAATATACGTTTCTATTTTTATAATTGCCCTGCTTTGATTTCTTTTCCCTCTACTACAGTCTCTCCATCGTCCTCCTTCTCTATCTTCTACGTGCGAGACAAATTCCTCACACCCATCAGTTCAGCCTCACACCTCCTGACAAACTACAGTATTTCCGCACCACCGCGTCCAGTGAAACCCCCCCCGCCCCCTCTACGAGCAGACACACATGGCTCCGGGCCCTCAGAAAACAAGACCACTACTTGACATCAGGGAAGCCCTTCCACGAAGGCGACAGTGTGACCTGAAAACAGAAACACCTCTGAAACTGTGACAGCAAATTTTATCCTTGACGTCCTCATACTGACAGAGTGAGGTCCTCATGAGTCCCAAAATGAGTCTGCAGCAAGTCGTAGGTTGTTCTTTATCCCAAACAAAAACTCCCACAAAGTCCAAACACGATTCTACAAATGAACGGAAGCATGCATTCTCATTTACAACTATTAGAAAGACTGTCATAACACCACTGAGCAAATGTTCTGATGAGGACAACGCTGTGAAAGCCTAATTTGGATCTTCCTGGATTCTCCAGATGCAGGTTTGATTGCAGCAATGTAAGAGCAGCTGTTACCAAGCCGACCGTTAAAAACTAAATTGAGCCTTGGGTTTATATCTAGATGGCGCCTGCGTGTAGAGTGTGTCTTCATCAAAGTGAGTAAGATCAACATAAGGAAAATAACAGTACCTCCTCTAAATCTCTCCTCTAATAAGGTTTTAGATGTCACTTGTTAAGAATATTTGTGTGTTTAATTGAATATTTTTGTGTAAAATGCAGTTTGGATGTGGTCAGGAACATCCAAACAGCAACGATGGGTTCAGTTTGTTTTAAGACAAAAGCAACTACATGGACAGTTGATATTATGTCGTTGTGTTCTCATGCTCAATAGTGATGGAGAATCAAAATGAGCTTGAGATTTAAAAGTCTGTTTCGAAGACTGAACATCTTCCCGTACAGAGGAGTTAGTACTGTTGCGCTAGCTTTGTTTACAATCAAACGGATGCCAAAGGTCTGTCTCGAAGCTTAATGCGGCTATTTGTCAGCGAGTCTAATTCCGCAGGAATGGCTGTGGCCAGGTTTCATACCAGATGGACAAAGAGGAGAGATAGAGGAGGTATTGTGATTGAGAAAAGAGTAAAGAGGGATTGAGTTGCAATCAAATTCCAAAATAACGATAATGATCAAGCTGTGGCTTAGTTCTCCTGTCTCCGTGCCCATTCATCCTCTTCCTCCTCCCGTGCTTTAGGGATAACTAATGTCCCTGTTCCTGCTGTTTGCATAGATTGTGTATTCTGGTTGTGCGTCTAGTTAGTTAACATGCAGAGCACATTGAGCCAGGTGGTTCTGGGGCACAGAGCTGTAATTTCTCTCGCTCGGAGTCAGGTTGAAGAAAAGAACCAACAACGGGCAAGTGTCTTCAACGGAAAAGGAGGTTTTTTTTCATATAATTGTATGCTACTTAAAGGTGAGGGGGAAAAAAAACTTAGATTGCAGTGGAGGCTGCTTTGAATTCCATCAGTAATGATGTGAATCATGACTCATTCGCTGCTTTACAAGAGAGCTGAGCTGTCTGCTGTCTGCACTCCCCACCACATTGATTGTTTGTTTCCTATGAGATTAATAGCAACATTATACAATATATCTTCCAGCAGTGTGTCTGTCATGAAAAAAAAAAAGCTGAAGTTTATGATAACTGTAAGGCACATATGATCCTTTGGGGGCTTGTAACGTTTCCTGACATTGACACCAATAAAATTGAAATTGCTGTCGTCTATTAAAGAATTTATGGGCATCAGAATGAAAATAAATCTGAAAAAAAAGTCTTTTCTCTTTTTTATTTTCTGTGATAAATTCAACCCAACTGCTGCAGTATTCTCCTGCTATAGAACCCAATGCATTATCAAAGCTCTGGCACATATTGTTGGCATCTTGGTAGCCGATAGCGTATCTTGAATAGGGTTATCAGCTCCTTCCCCCCTCCATGGGCACTTCCTCCAATCCCACATGACGTCTTTCTCCGCAGAAATCCCACACATGATTGGCTGTGTGGGCAGTTGGCATACTTTTCCGTGCCTTCCCTTTAGCATTACTTTGTTCCCTTCGGCAGTGTTGGAGGTGATGTAGAGTTCATTTTAGGATTACAGCTCAGCTGCAGGGCAGAGCTTGTGCTGTTTAACAAAGAGAATTATGAATCTTTTGAAATCCAGACAGAAGAGCGAGAGTGAGGAAACATACAACAGAATCATCCTGCAAATCTGTAAACCAAACCAGAGGAGAACCAACGCTGCCGCCTGTACATTGGTGTGTGTGTTCTTATTTGTGTGTATCAGTTTCTGTGTGGGTGTGCATTCTGACACATGCCTCCAGGTTTGCACCAGACAGAGGGAGAAATAAAAGCTTGTGCAATGACACCCTATACATGACACATCCACCCGTGAATTCCGCATCAATACAGCAGCACAGATTCAGCTTCAGCGGGGAGGTGTTTGTTTTTGTTCTGACCCGAGTCTCCTCGCTGTGATCGATACAAAATGACAAACCGTGTCCAAGTCATGTTGTCACATCTTGCTTTGGAGTTTTTACAGGATCGGTCTCAGCCAGCGAGCTCAGATTGCTGGCGCACGCTTCAGCAAATTTAGCCATGTTTTGTTTTGTTCCATCTTCCAGCACTAGTCAAATCTAACCAAAGCCAATATTTCAACTATTAGTGGTAGATCAGGAGCGTTGCAGGCTGTCTATGCCCTCTTGCTGTGTGTAAGCACAAAAGGTATAACAATAACTGTCAATGTGCAGACATTATTCAACCCCATTAGTTATTTATTTTCCAGTCCCTATTATTGCTGATGCATTTGCAGTTTCCATTTTTGAATGCCAAGCAGTTTCTGTATGAAAACTTTGAATCTGCAATATTCACAGTTTGAAAACTGTTGAAATAACTGCTACTGCATAATGAGAACTCATTGAGACATTTTAAAAACCAACTTTCAACTCCTAACTCCTAAGATCATAGAACGAGTGATGACATATTATGCTAAAATGATGATACATGGTCTCTTAGATTGAAACCACTAATAGTTTTACGTGACTGTATGCGTGTGCGTCCTTTTGTTACTCTGTCACCGATGAGGGGCCCATGATGCTCTCTGACCTTCCCTCCTGACCTTGTGCTGTCTGGTCACCACCTGGCTCCAGGGGGAATGTGGAGTGAAAGAGGACACACACACACACACACACACACACACACACAGCCGGCCTCACACATACCTGACCAAGATTAATGGCATCTCAGAAATTCATCATTATTCTCCCTAACAGCAGTCAGATATGGCCCCGGGCCAGGGCTCTGCCACTAAGATCCACTGAGGTAAAATATGGGATGTACACTGCTTAGCATCAACCTGGCAAGAGTCCCGTAATGCTTTAAAGCTCGTTCAGCCTTTATTATAAATGGCTAACAGTGCAGCATTATAATTCAAATGGATATAAATCGGGGCAGTTTTTCTAAAAGGTGCCATGGTCACACATGTAAACAACTGACCCCAAGTCCACACGTTTATATGCTTCATCACCTCTGTTTGACAGTCAAGTGGCCCTTTGTGTTTACCATCAGTGAGACCTACGAGCAAGCAGTGGGCCTTCAACCTCTTGTTATCCGTTGTAATTGTCTGGAGATGAGGGTCAGTGAAGCTCATACAAAGGGGCTGCTGCAGGGAGAGGTGGCAGGGCTTAGACAGGGTGGGGGTTATTGTTGCTGCCGGATAGATAGAGGTAATCATATGGGGGATGGAGGGTAGTGATGATGGGGTGGGGGGGATCTATCTGCCTGCTGGCTCTCCTCATAGGAACATCTGCCTCTGAGACGGCAACAGATGCAGAGGCGCAGAGGGAAAGATGAAGGGCGACAGTGGTGTTGGAGGGAGTTGATATCTCCTGCCAGGTTGTTGCGGGGAGATTTACCGCGAGTCAGCTAACCACTGTGGTTTTTAAGTATTAGTTAACTCGTTTGCTTCATTGCAGATATCTTTACTCTATCGTCAAAAACCAAACATCGCCCCAGTCTCATTCATATTGCGTCTGCAAGCTCTGAAAGTGGGAGCTTAAAACTCACAAACCTCATTCGAACACGTAATCGAGGAAATCTGTAAATGAAAATAAACAGTCACTCCCTAACAATCAGAGCATGAATAAAAAAACCACAGAACAGGTAAGAATGCAGAAAATCACACCTAGTAATTAGAGCGCATTGGGTGTGCACTTTTGGCAGCTTTCATGCACCGTCAACCAGATTTCTGTAAATTATCCATAATAGGCTGGGGATTGTTATCAAGAGGGCATGCCATTACACATGGAACATTTGAATAGAATTCCAATTATTTGATGCCATGTTACCTCAGATTGGCTCCCGAATAGCTCCGCACACCATCTGCTATATAGCCTTGCATCATTCACACCCTACGGTCCTAATGTTTTACACTGGCAATATTCACGAACCCACGCTCATTCGTTCAATCGCTCGGCGTCTATCTGTGATGCCGTAGCACACCTCAGCCTGCTATTAAATCTCAATGAGCCTATTTTCCTCTTCCAATGAGATTCACCCAATTATTGTTTTGTGTATTGGTTTACCGCTGGACAGCTGCTGCTGGGAAATGGATTGTGGTCGGGAAAAGATTGGCTCCAGTGCCTGCTAGATTTGTTTTAATCAGACAGGTTCGATTAAAGAACCATAAACAAGGCCGTATAACAAATGCAGATAGCTGTGTAGTTAAATGGGAGAGGCAGAAATTTGCCACTGCATCAAATTGGGATTTTTTTCTTTTTACAATTTGGAGGATTTAAGGTATTATTCCTCTGCTGAATCTTTCTCTCTTTTTTTCCTATCTCTGTAATCCTGCAGTGTCTGTAGTTTGGTGACATGCTGGATCTCTGGAGGAGGGCTCACAGGTTCCAACAGAAAGGATTAGACTTTGGTGTCAGAGGTTCCTCAGATGTTTGCCTGTTAGAGTCTCAGGAAGTTTCAGCAGCTCCCTGAAGACCTCAATATAAATGCACACAGCGCAGGTATCTGAGCTGCACAGCAGCTCTGTGACATCCATTCATCAGAAATCGGGCTACAGCGTTCCAGATGTAACACATGCAAGCTTGTTGTCATTTCTACTTTGTGTTCGGTAAAAAGGAGCAGTTTTTCACTGACCCCTGAGCTCAGCTGTTGTCAGGAACCTATTGAGCAGATGAGTCAGCTGCTGTTTTAGGGCCTGCATGGCAACAAGGATGCATCTAAAGCTTTGTCATGGTGATACAATCTTAAAAAACTCAATCCACGACTTTGCTTTTTCGTCTATTCTTTCCTCTGCTCTGTTTTTATCATTAGTACCATCTGTTTCACACAAAGGTGTTGTAAGGTTCCGAGGTCTTATCTGTTACTGAAGTCTGGTGTGGACAGTGATCTGCCAGCAGACCACCAGGCCTCTAGCAGTGCTTATCAGGCCGTACCGTTGGCACCAGCCTGGACTCTTTATCTCTTATCTGTAGCACAGGATGTAGAGCAACACAGACACTGGCCCGACAGCGGCTAAGCAGGGTATCAGGAGCACTGCTTGCTATACTTTGCTTACTGTGGAAAACATATCAGAGAGATTATTAACTGTGTTGCATTAGTTGACAGTGTGTATGTTGGTGTGTGTTTTTGTCTGAAAGATGATTCCAGATATTTTCAGTCAAGAACTGGCATCTTGTCTGCTGATTGTCATTGTCCAAAATAATGAAATATACGTTACAGTGATCATCTAGCAATAAGCTGCTCGGCTTACAATATATAAAGCAGTGAATATGTCAACACTAGAAACTACGCCCCAAAGAAAAAGAACCAACACCTGTCTGACACGTTCCCAACAAAAATGTAATAAAAATATGAGCTTTATGGAGGTAGTATTTGCTGCAGGATAGTTGGATTGGGATTGCACAGGTGTTCATATATCATATTTGTGCTTAAAATGCTGTTGAAGGTTTACTCACCTCAAGGTAAGAGATTCAGCTCGGCCAATTACATATCCAACAGTTAAATCCAAAAACGCACATTTGATTTTCTACCTGCAACATTTAGCTTAGTGCGTACAGGAATCAACAGCTTTCAACAGAATGATGATGATCTTAGGTGATATACTGACAGGTGTTTCTGTTATTGTGTCCACCAGATTTCTATCAATGAGGGTAGACAGAAGAACACCTCTGTGTACAATGCAGTTCATCATTGAATCAACACCTTTTAAAACTGAAGAATGATTTATGGAAGGACCTTTGTGTCAGACTGCATTAGTTTTTAGCTGGGTATACCCCAAAAGAAAATGGACCACTCATAAATCATAAATAGGGGGGCTAAAGTAAAGTGTTACTATATTAATTCCTTTACTTACTCTTTCCATCTTTAAAGTGCTCCCACACGCTACAGCTTTTTACTGGGTGTCCCTGTCAACCCCCCATCGGCTTTGCAAATGCTGACCGCCAAATGTGTTTGTTTTGACAAGCATGATTAACACGTGTCAGAGAGTGAAAGCCGTGCCAGCGATTTAGACTAATTCAGGAGAAAGCCAGGATGCCAAGGGGGATGAAAGAAGGCCTTACGCATATCTCACTGCGCTAGGTTACATGTTTGAACATCATCTTGCCTCATCTTGCCTTTGGCATGAAAGAACTCGTGCCACGTTGTCTCTGTGACATTATTCTCGCTAATAGCACAGTGATCATGTATCTCCGGAGAATGAAAACAACAAAAGGTGCTGATACTTGCACTGTGTGCTCTTTGGATGTTTCGCGGTAGCCTTCAGGTGGGTGTGCTTAAACGTCCCCCAGTAGCTCTGTCATTTCATATATTGATGAATGACTGGCAACAGAGATCCTGGGGGCCATCATGCCCTGTCAGTTGACCTTTCTAGTATTGGTGTGAACTTTGATCCATTCTGCACATGACTCATTACAGAACCTGCTTCGATTCATGACCTTTTACAAGATAAATGGGAGGTGCCAAATGTCAGTACCAACCTGAGGCGATGAGGTGTATATGCTGTGAGATTTCTCTGAATACAAAGCTCTTATTTACCCCATTTAACAAAGTAAATGCAGATTCGCTACTGTATTATACCTCAGGGAACACACAGTATAGCCTTCGTGTACATAGTCCATTCTGCATAGCGACAGTGGCACAAATTGAATCAGAGGTCATGTCTCCTATGGCTCTGGTTTATGAGGGTTGCTGTAGGGCTTCAAGATTCAGGCCTTCTGTAGTGGAGATGTCTTCCAGCATGAGTTGGCAAAACATCAATGAAGTACAAGCCCTTTTGGGAAATGCAGGAATCATTCTTTCAAGGTTAAAACACCATTAACTAGGCTACCCCTCCTTTTATCAACAGTACATGTTTCCTTCATGACTGAAGAACTTTAATAGGCAAAATAAATAACAGGTCAGACATGTCCTTTGGATTCACCTGGTCTGTCTGTCTCTGTAAAATGTCAGCACATTCTGTTCTCTCCAAGAAACGGTCTATTTCAAACATGGGTAGAAGTCTGTTAGTAGGCAGTTATTAATGCATTTACTGCCTAGAAATGCCATTGCTTTATTGCCTTTCAGTATGTTTATAGGGAGCTGTATAGACTAATAGCTGTCCTGCCTGAACCCAGGACTCTATCTTTAGAGCTGGACTGCTGAATCAGATGCCTACAAAAAGAAAGTATGCTCTCATTTTCAGGCAGACCTGGCCAGCCAGCTTCATAGATTAGCCAAAAATAACACAACATCAACTCGCAACAGAGAACGTTTTCAAGTTCAGCTTTTAAATAGAGTTTGTGTTTCAAGTCCGAGTGTGTGTGGTCTCAAAGTCTAACACAATAATCACAGATTTAAATGATCAAATCCATCCGTGATCGCCCATTGCACAGCCCCTGATACTGGATTAAATTTAGTGCAGCCCTGAGGGCACAAACGTCTCTGTAAGCCCTTCCGAGTCCCACAAAAACAATATTGCTGATCCTTCAGACCTCACACACCCACACAATGCACCACTGAGCCACAGAGGAAGAGTGTTGGATATAACCGCAGCACTTTTTGCTGTGGGATAGATTAGTGTACGCACAATTAAAATGGGTCATTCCACCAGGCACCGCCAGTAAGGTATTTTTATTGTTGGGAGTATCCCATTGGATTAGCCCCCTGTTATATCCTCCCTAATACATTCTTTTTGTACAGAATGAAAGGCCAGACTGGGTAGGGAATAAAACTCTCACTTTGATGGTACAGCATTTTAATGGCCTATTAACTTGGCTAATCATGGGAAAATAAAATAACTTTTGACAAGAATGTCCGGTAGCATGAGGGTGCTGAGTAAGCATGTCGGTGGTGTAGGGGTTGTCAAGAATAGACTTAGAGTTTTGCAAGTACTTCATGACGACGTGCACTTGTACACGTGTCTTGACACTATTTATGTGTTAATCAGGCTATAGAGGAGGGAGTCATTACAGCTTAATACCTATAAAAGTCCTATTCATACCTCCTACCTGCTAAGAGTGCCCTTGTGTGATAAACCTGTGGCTTATGGTGCCTCAAAAACATAAAGCTCTCACCGCTCTGACAAGGGCTTTTAAAAAAGGAGCTGAGGAGAGCGGAGGCCTGAATCAAGTCACTGCACAAATCATCTGTCGCTGGAGGGCTGCGGTTGTCAGTGGCACTCTGTCAAGACGGTTGAATCAAAGGAATGAGAAAGTGAAAGATGGCGATGTGAGTGGAGGTCTGCGTCTGCCCGTTCCTTAATTCCACCATTTGAATGCAAAGCTGCCATTGATCTGATTGTCGGTCTGCAGCTACAACGCCTAAGTGAGATTCACTGGCAGCGCGGCTCGACAAAGAGTCTTGAATGGGACGTGGGGTTTTTGAGGTTGCAAGGCAGCATACAAAGACACTTATCTCCTGATTTAGTAACTGTTGTTTACAATGCTGTGTTGCGTTGTTTTTGTGGGTGTGTAGACCAGTCTTGAATCATTAGTGGTACTAAATGTACAAATTACGGAATGGTTTCACGATGCTTCCAGTCGTATCTCCACAGTGCACTCTACTGGTTTTATCCTTTTTCACACCTGCATTTATGAGATCTCATCTCATTATTTTTTAATAGTAGCAGTATCATATTGTCACATTATCACAGTTACCTGTCAAATATGCATAAAACCCCTAAAACATGTATGAAGAAACACTAATGTGCAAATGCAAGTCCAATATCACTCCATGTAACCCTGCTGTCTCTACTCTACTATGACACATATGTCCTCGGCCAACATAACAACCTCTCAGAGGCTGTAGTGGGCTCAGTTTTAAAGCTAGACATTGACCTCACTGTATAAAATGACCTAGGATAATCACAGTCTCATGAAAACTTAACAGTCCTTAACTAGAATTCAATCCATTAAATTCTCAGGTGGTCAAAAATGGGTATATTTTGCATCACATCTGCATAGTAAATGGCCGGGCCCAAAAATGGTTCCAACAACTTGAGGTATAATTAAACATAGAAGTGCTCATCATATACTTCAGTCGTAATAAGCCCATACAATCAGCTTTCAAAATTTAAATAGGCATCTAAATGAAACAGTGTTTATTACAGATTTATGACAAAATGTATCTTCAGGTTCCCAGGTTTCATATGGTGCATGCCACTTCTTTGTCATATATTCTGTAGAGTTGTTATGTCTTCTTAAAAATCTCCAGCCACTGCCCTAAAAAAGACTCATGGTGTCTATGGCAGGGAGGGGTGGAGTGGAGGAGGTGAAAATATATCAAAGCTGGATAAACTTCACATCACATTAGGGAGTAAAATTGTTCAGGAGGATATGACTTTTCTGATTTGGACCTGATGTTGTCATCTTTCACTTTCTATACTTCAAACTACATAAAGGTTATCCATCATGACATTCTGTTCAGGATAGCCGTCTCTCACTGTCAGCGTCTGTCAAATAGACAGGAGCTCTGTGTTGAGCTTGAAGCCTTTTTGACAGCCAATGTGTCTTCTGCTTCCCTCTCCCTCCTAACCAGCCTTCCATGCCTCTGCACACTCAACCAATGATCGTGTTTGTGTATGCTGGGGCTGTGAGATGGAATACAGACCCCATTAGACTCTTAATCAGAGCAGGATGCTGAGTTAGCAAATTGCTGATACTAAGTGTGCTGTTGATGCTACTCTCCCCAAACGTCCAGTGTCTCTTACACAGATCCAATACCCCGAGACAGCCAATCCCAAGACCCCTCACTCTCTCTACTTGTTATCATTGTTCATTGAACTCCTGATCTATAGCCCATGTACCAAATGTCTTGCATGAAAAATGTAAGAAAAAAAACACATCACCAATTTTACTAATTTTTTTATTTTTTTTTTGCTTTGAAGTCATTTTTTACTGTCTGTCTATCGTGGTATAATTTCTCATTCAGTCTAAATGGAACATTAGAGGATTGTAAAAATTAAACCCCATCCCTGTTGGTATTTAATTGAATAATAAAAATAAAAATTCTGTGTTGCAATTTTTCAAATTAAGAAAAGCATGATTACAAGCTCCCGAGTCGAATACATGAACTCTGTCAAGAGGCCAAGTAGCGTCTAGATGCATAACTGATGCACACTCATTTTTTACTGCATACTAGAACACGGGGAATGCTAGTTATTGCTATGCTTATATTTCAAAGCTCCTTGGCGACGTAATGAGTGGAGCAATACACCAAGAGTTAAAGCCGCGGAGTGTGAGATCTGGCGTGGAATGTACAACGGCAGGCAGAGGCGTATTGGTCTGGAGGGCTGCTGACAGACAGATTGATGTAGTGCTCACTCCTTTGAGAGATGATGAATGACTTTCTGTGTTGTTTAGAGAGTTGCCAGCTCTCCTCTAGCGGGAGAAAATCTTGGCCCCAGAGTAGTGGAATACGACTTCTTGCGGCCGAAGCGGAAGAACGGCTGTATCGTACAAGCTAGCTTTGGAGATGTTTCAGGTTGCACACTTACAGTATGACGATGTTCTAAAACCCTCAGCTTAACATAACAGTGGAAAATCCACTAATAGAGTTTAAGGCAAGGAATGGAAACTTTCCTCCTTCTTGTGTTTCATGCGTTCGCCGTGTGGTGACTCACGAAAGCATCGACTGTGTCTTTCTGTAGTCTGTCTCGCAGTCTATCTCGTGTTATTACAAGTTACACTTGTTGGCTGAAATGCAACTTTGACCTTGAACCACGAGGGAGGGTTCCTCCTTATCATACAATACACCTACTTACTCATATGGGATTGATGATAGAAACATCCACAGACTGAGAGAAGTTCAGCCTGTGTAGGTGAAGATTGTCTGCAGCCTCAGGGCCGGAAGCAAAGTAAGCCTTTTAGGTGGCAAACCGTTGTTTTCTTTTGTTCTTTGTTAAGCCTGTAGAGTCTTTCTATGATTCTCTGAAGCTTAACCAAACTTTGTGGTGGACTGTTTCTTTGTGTACTGCACAGTAGCTCTATCCATCATCAGCTGACAGCTTGCCTTGTCTCTGTTCATTAGTGGTCAAACTCAACCACAGCTCCTAATGCAACCCTACAACATTCTGTTTGAATTCTGCATAACAAGACATTTATCTCTTTGGCGTCCCTATACATTTTGATAACCTTAGACCCAAACCAGTGGGTGGTTTTTGATTATCCAAGCAGCGTTTCTTTTAAATGTTCAAACATCACACGCAAGCAACTGGAGAGCAGATTATAATTCAGGGGACAGATGCCATGGAACCGTGTGATGTTAGGTTGATTAACGGCATGGATTGGTGTGCTCCTGCTGTTGGCTATGTAGGTCAGACAAATTAAATCTGTTGAGTTTTTTTACTTAGACATAGTAGTGCCTGTACAGAGCTTTAACAGCATGTAGCGTGTCAACAGTAAAGTGCATGTCAAGAAGTCAACGCCATTAAACGACTATGATACAGAAGTATAAATGGCCATGTAAGGAAGTCAAGTGTGAACTACTGACAGCCTGGCTATTTAAAATCACTTTTGATCATGCCGGAATATAAAGTGCCTTTGATGAGATTCGTCAGAGCAATTTGTGCATGTTGCCAGTGGCAATAATCTCATTTTTTTTGTCTGAGAATTTGTTGTGCTCTCCGAGAATGTCTTTGGATTCCTCTTTAGTCGTCATTGCCCTGAGGCCTGTCTGTGCGGCTGGTGTAGAACCCCAGCGCATTAGGCCGCGTGTCACCAAGGAGATGGATGGACGGTGGATGTTTGGTTGGCTCTCCGATAGCGCTGCAGTTTCACAGGCGGCTCTTTCAACAGGAGAGACACGCCAACGGCAGGGAGGATGGATGAAGAGGGAGAGTCTGGATTAATGAGGGGCGTCTGGTGACTGATGGGGCGACATCAGTAGACGGCTGTTTCAATTCCAGCCTCCCACTCTACATCCTGCCCATGTTATCCATCAGGCTGAAGTATAGCAACTCTTCAGCGCCACGTGTTTTTGGTCTGCTCTTGCTCTACTCTTGTTTCTTCACAGTAGCAAAGTGGTGAGTCTTTCTCCCCATCTGACCTCTAGACCTTACAGTACTTAAATTCGTACTTACTTACTTACTACAGAATCTCTTTATATGTCAACCTTTAGGCTTTTCTATTAAATTGTTAGAAGTAGAGCTGCCTGTTTTTCATCAGGATGAAGTGTAAGCGAACACAAGTGCCTCCCACTCCAGCTAACCAGTCCCGTGACGCCGGGTCGTAAATTGTGGCCTCCCTTCCCTCTGGGTCTCCTCTCATTGCCCCCTCTCTCCTTCCTCATCCTAGCCAACCTCCCCAGTGGGACCATTATAATCAGTATGATGGTGTGTTCTCTGGGATTGGGGGAGGCACTGAGAGGAGAAACCACGAGGAGCAGGAGAAGGATAGAGATGAAAGATGAGAGGAGCCATGAGGAGAGAGGGAACGAGAGGAGATGTGAGGAGACGGGGGAGGGACAGAAGGTGCACATTAACTATTTATGTGCCTACTCCCATGGCTAATGGGAATTACATCTGTTTTAATTATTGATGGCCTAACCGGCTGTCTTTATAAGCGTCTCCTCTGGGGACTGAACTGCATGACAGATGTATTCCATTGTTGTTGTTGTTTATGTATGATACAGAAGCACATGTGGATTGCACCGAGACACTCCACTGATAATATTTGGTTGCGAGCGACGGTCTCTGAATTCATTTTTCTTCCTGATTCATTGCCACGACTTCATGCAAGTCTGCATTTTATGCAAGGGAAGAGAGACAGTGAGGTGAAGTAAACAAAGTCAGGGTTTCCATTGGTGACTGTGTCATGCCTGGGGCTTATGTGGATGTCTTTAAGGTAATCTACCTGTACTGGTTTTCACAAGCAAAATACAGCCGTTGGCAGATGTTACAATCTGGAAATAACACACTGTCAGAAGGAAAAATCTTTGGAAAATGACCCAGTGCACCTGCATAGATAGGGAAGAATGTCTAAGTTAGATTTTCCTTAAACAGAGAGTCTTTATCTTTCAAGGGAACAGATTTTATGTTAGCCGAAACTTGGCCGAGTTTCTACGTTTTTCTCTCGCCAGTCATCTCTTGAGTCTTGCTGTACTCAGATTCATTGCCAACTGGCCCTCAGTAAGCTCCATTATGAGAAGGTATTGGTGTAGCAGATGGCACTGGAAAAGCCTGAGGTATCTTCAGAAAACAGAGGTCCTGGCATCGCTGCGATTATTTTCACTCAAGATCAACTCCAGTGTGCCTGTGTGTGTGTATGCACAGCTGTATGCTTTGTGTGTGTGTGTGGTTGTGTAAAACTGATACATTCTCACTGCTGATACAAATATTACTCCATAACGTTGCTGTATTTTTAGATGGGGGTGGTCTGAATGAGTGATCTTTCTTTCTACGCTCTTCTAATGGGCCCTCCGAGAGTTGCTATTGAAAGGCAGTAGACACACACAGACTGGTCTGAGGCAGTTATCAGTACCTTCCTTCTGTGAGCAATCATTAACGTCACCACAATCAGACATCTATCACCTGCCATCGCTGGACTATGGCAGGTGAATTAGGCAAGCTAATCAGAGACATGATTTTTCCATTAAATTTGATTGTTCTGGGTGTTAGGATGTCCTGAGGTGTCCAGCCATGTCCACGTTCAAATGTGCTGATGCATGTGCACTGCGCTGTAGGTAACGCTTTCTTCCTACGGATGTAGATGTCCTTAAGGATTGGCCTCTCCTTGCTGAATTACAGTCTGGCCTTTTCTAGACGAGCTCACTGATTAATGGGCCCTATTAAACCCCGTCTGCTGGATGTGGACTGTGGGAGGAGGCGGCGGAGACAAGTAGCGGGGATGGGCGAGGGCTCGTCCTCCCTCTGATGGATTGTCTCAGAAATGGTCCTTACCGCACGTGTCATACAGCATCTGGAGACGTATTGATGTGCTACAGGGGAGGGTTGCCAGCACTGTTGCAGCGGGTTGCATCAAAAAGCGCAAGAGAGAAGAAAGCAGGAATAGATAGGATAGACAGCGTGTCAGAGTCTGGAAGTAAATATTTAAACGCTGAAATTCGGGTGCACCAAAAGCCAAAAGAATATCAGAAGAGACGGAACGACAGTCGGTACACTCAGACAGCCAGTGAAGTATGTTAATCAACCAAGTGACAAATACTAATAGGGTGATGAGTGGATCTAAATGAAGAGAAGTGGTCCGGTACCTCTCAGTGAGGTGTTATCTTACTAACAGTGTATTATCATCCTCATTAGAGCATGTCCCATGGTTAATTATTGATCAGCTATGCAGAGATAAGTCACTCACCAAAGGCCTCATGCTGGGCTTTGAGGCTCAACACTTCTCCCCGCTGGGCACTGACACACACACAAGTGCACACTCAGCACATATGAGGATAAAAACTGTTAATCATTGTTTACTCTCACACCAGTATGTGTTCATCCCAGTGTTAATGTATATTCTCCCTAACTACTGTTTAGTCTAATAGAGTGCTAAACTGTGTGGTTTAGTAGCACACTAATGGCTGTTAATGTCAAAGTTGTGTTAGACGTGCTGCAACGGAATGATGCTTCCCTCAATAAAAGGGTTAGTTTCTTTTTTTTTTCTCCTGCCGTTACACCACTGTGTCATCGGTAGAAAACAGAAAATCCAACAGAAGGGCAAAGGAAACTTTGATATTTAACTTCTCACCCTATTGTTGACCTCATTAACCATATATCAGCAGGACAATAGATGCTGTTTTCCCATAACTGTGACTTGTGTTTAGTCTCATGCCAGTGTTTAGTGAATTATCACTGGGATTGCCGACGTCCTGCAATTGTCAGTGTTGAATTCTCCCATGGGCCAACACATATTACATCCCAGTGTTATTATGTGTAATATCAAATACTTTGTGTGGCGGCACAAAGCTGACAGCATGGGACTTTTGCAGCATGTCATTATATCTTATCTGTCCACTGTGCCTTGTGATTAAAGCAAAAAAACATACACTAGAAACTGAGATTGAAGCGATCCTACTTTTTCTTTCCATATTCTGATAACAAGTAGTAATCATTTTTATGTCAGATAACACGAGGAGACAGCTGTAGCACTGTAAAGTGAGTTAGTGAATGAATGTAACCCACTGATGTTATTAACAGAGAAACTGTATTTAATGTGCATGCCTGGCCAAAGCCTGGTCCACCAAAAAATGTCTGGACTGATACCGATGTGGCGGATCAGTTCTGTGCATCTCTTCTTAAAACAAACCTGATCCAACACGGGTTGCAGCTCCAGCTTCGGATTTTCTGGTACTTGAGAGCTTTCACATTACTGTTGGAATATCACTCACAACTACTCTCAGGCCTGCCTGTGGTGGTGAACGTGGATGCGTGCACATACAACTGGTACCAACAGTGTGACCAGGTCAGGGCCTCTCGGCCCATTAACTTTGCCATCACAGCGGGACAGACAGGTAACAAGATATGGAGCATGATGAATCCAGCTATTCCCGAGGTCATTCACTCTGGCTTTATTCCTTGCCTTTTGTTCGCAGGTTTTACACTGGCTTGTCATCACTCTGCATTTGACAAATAGACATTTGTATCTGGTTTTATGGCATCTTGATTGAATTCAAGAGCAGACTCAAGGTTATATGCACCTTCTAATGGGTCCTTGTCCTTTTGTAGTATAACGGAGGCAGAGCCTTTTCATTAATGCTTGATAAATGCACATGCTGTCAATCTAGTCAATGAAAAGACTTGTCCTCAGCCTGAATATACCTCTCTGTGTTCCAAAGAATATTTTGCAGTTTGGTTTGTTATTATAATAAAGCAGCTTATTAAGCCCAAAAGTGTAAATCTAAATAAGCTGCTACATACATTGTAAAGATATAAAGTGGTGTTCTATCTTCTCCCGGAGCAAACAAAGGGAGCGCTCACTTGGTAAGTTGTGATATAATTGAGTGTGCAGTCATTGATTTTCCTGTCTCTCCTCTCTTGCAGGTAAGTGGATGTGTTTTGCCGCGAGGGGTCCGAGGGGCTGTGGGGTGGTAAGTGCGGAATCATTTTGAACACAGAGTCATTTTTCAACACACGGACACGGTCCCTCTCCTCTTTATACGCGGACATGCTGAAAGGACTGCTGCTCGACACCATGAGATTGTTTTTGCTTGATTCTCTCCACTAGATAACTTCAGTGTATTCTTGGAGCATAACACAAACATATACCAATTTGTTATGGTGAAATATTAACGTACATAGAATTGATTAAGTCTCTCCTAAATAAATAAATAAATAAATAATAAATAGATAGATAGATGGATAGATGGATTTTGCTGCTTGGCAATAGCATCTATCAATGTTTATATCCTTCTCGTTTATTAAAGAGATTCACCACTGATGATTGAGCACAGTATAGATTGTATGGCTGTGTTTTGCCTGAAGGACAGCAATACTTCTTTTCTTAACATATTGGCTAATAGCAAAGCGCCTGCATCATTGTAAAGGCTCCCCTTGGCACAGAAGCATCTTCTTTATAGAACAATAATATGACTTACATGCATTAAAAATTGACATTTTATATTCAATAAAGTAGCTTCACTGCTCCCTTTCACAGTACTTAAAAGCCTCCAATTAGTCCTTCTCTCTCTCTCTCTCTCTCTCTCTCTCTCTCTCTCTCTCTCTCTCTCATGGGATTAACCTCTGTCCACTAAAAAACACTCTTAAAGCCCCAAACCGGAAAGCCTGAACAAAGCTACTGACTGTGCAGCCGGCATCTCTCATTCTGTGAGTGACACAGAGATAAAGCATACCGCAAAGTGAAAGTGAAATAATTGTTTAACAGACAACCTGACAAGCAAGACAAAGACAGAAGTGGGCCGAAAAAATGAAGAAAAAAAAAAAAGACCTATTCCCTTTTGATTATGCAAAACAGTTCTCCCTCTATCCGTCTCACAGTGCATTGTGGGTAGTCATTAGATCAGTCTCAGTGATTTTCCAGAGACATAAGGTTTTGTCAGATTGAATTTGTCCATTCAGCAGTGGGCATATGGGTATCTATGCCAGCAAAGGTGTGTTTGTACAGTATGTAGCTGGCATCTGCTACTCCATTTACTTCATGCACAACAACAGATCGATCCATATGTTTTAAAATAGACGTCTTGACCCATTGCCTAAATACTGGTTTCTGCACCACTATGCAAGAAAAGGCTTTATGAGCTGCAGTTATGTATCTGAGCTTGTATGTGTTGGCATCATTAACGGGTGACCACTGTAGAACCTCGCAGCTGCTTTAGTGTGGATCAAAGACCATGTAGCGATCCGATTAGTTACATGCAAAACTTACACGTGTCAAAGTTAATGAATCAAGCCGAGACTGAGCAGGTTTTCTTTGACTACAACGCACAGACTGCAGAAAAGTCCCAAGAACAAAGACAAGACATGGGAGCAAAGCGAGTTGTTTATTCAGTCGCAGCCCGCTGTAGTCCTCTCCGGAGACTTTTACGGTACAAAATAGACAAAAGGCAAAACCACGCTGCAGGTAGAAGCAGACAAAGAGAGAACGGAATGAAAAGCACACATGAAAAGGTCACACTGTGGACACATCTCCACATGTGCGTGGTCCTGCATCTGTTAGGCTCAGCTTGCCTCCTCGGCATTCACGTCCATAACACAGCATGCACACACAAAGACAAAAACTATACGTAAATGTTTCAGTGCCCCAATACATATTTGATCATGGACCGCAAGAAAGCATTGGAATTGATTATGTGACGCGTAATGCTAAGGAAGGAGATTTCCGGGACTTTATCTGAGCCTCTTCACTTTGTTCAATATACTTGATTCTTGTGGCTTGCCATGCATCTGTGATGGTTTTCCCACATGGCATGACTGTTACTCCGTGTGCTTGCATTGATTCCTGGTCTTCATCCGAGTCACATGCGTGAAAGGAGGTGATAGGCCAGACGAGAGGGATTGTAGAGTTCCATAATCTCAGACTACCTCCTGATAAATTATGTAAAGACGCCATATTATTCACAATGTTGTTGTTTTTTTTGTTGAACATTTCTCCGGCAGAATCATCAGTCATCAATTATCCAATAAGTTTTGATTTCCTGTAGAAAAAACAAAGCAATAAGCTTGATGTTGTTTTGAACTACAGTAATCTCCAGCATATTAAATGTTTTCTAATGGAGGTCAGGATAACAACTAGGTGCATGTAATTCCAAATTGCGAATGCAGCTAATTCAGTAGTCCAACATTAGCACTACAGTCTGAGCACAGGCAGAGTAACGTTTCATTTTACTGATTGACCTTTTCCCAATTGATTTCTTCTCCCGGTTGCACAGGTGTCATAAATATCAAGATGTTCAGGGAAACAATTAACCTTCATGCGATATGATTTACATATTTTAATCAGCTTCATCGATTTAAAAAGTACCTCATTTATCATGAGCTGTAATGCACAGCTTTTTTAAAATCCAATTTTCTTTTCTGATTAAAGCAGAAATAAAAATGTCATTAGTTGCTTATTTATCTGTCTGGTGAGCATATCTCGCTGTTTGATTTCATTATTTTCGCTGTCAAAATGTACAAAAATCATAAATTAATCATCTAAACTTGGGTTGCCAAAGTCACTTGAGAGAAGTGGCACAGATCACCCAAAGTTAAATCCAGATCTGGGACAGTTAATAATCAGTTTCTTCTCTCCAAGCCAGAAATACCCACACAACACTGTCTCTGTGTTTCCTTCTCACAACATTTGCCCTGAGCCAATCCAGATTTCTAATCACTTGTCAGTGATCCCTTCTCAGTAATCTTGTTTAGCGTAAACACACACAGTTTCACACATGATACCCGCGCAGTGGGTGGATTGAGAGTCAGTTAGTTCAGTGTGCACAACACAAACACACTACTGAGAAGCCATGTGTCCCAAATTAGACCTTACAGAGTCACTGACATTCCAACTGAAAGCACTGTCCCTCAGTATAGTGGGCATGTATGAAATGTATCAAATGTCCGTCAAAGATCTCTGCAGTGTTAATCGTAACTATATTAGAAATTATTAGCTTCTGATTATTTATCCACACCATGTCATGTGACCCAGTTGCAGTACGGTTGCAGTATGAATTGTTTGTAGTATGCAAAAGCTACAAAAACCTAATCGGGATTCAGAGACCAAAATCCAACGTTTGAGATTTATTGTCAAAGTGTGCCAGTGAGGAATGTGTGTCGGAGTGCATGTATCGTGTTCACATGGCCTGTAGCTGACATGACAGTTCGCTAAGCCTCTTAAGCCAACTGTGTTGTGTTGACGTTATCTATGACACGAAGCTGCACTGCAGTGTTTCTACACTAGATGTTAAAACAACACCCCGCTTGCAACGCCGATATGTTTGTAGAGATTTTGTTTTTGATGGATGACTGATTTTTGATGCTTGAGATCCATCAGTGTTGAGCTTCAGATCGGTGTTTGAAAGGAAGACCACAGCTGCAGTACTTCGTTCTGCTCCTATAGGTTCACACATTTTTAATATACAGTTCCATACTAGTACAAGGAAAGGGAATATAAGGTCTTTGTTTACCTGTGTGATTGAAGTGTACCTTTTATCTGTAGAGAGACAGGTGATAAAAGAAGAAGGAAGTTGGGAAAAACAAGCATTCAGAAGTGTGTGTGTGTATGTATGTATGTATATGTGTGTATATATGTATTTATATATATGCGATTAATCAAAATCAGTTAAATGTAAACGTTAGTACTCTTCATGTCACATCTACATTTCAGGATCTGGTTATTATAGACACAGATTAAATGTTAAATAAAATAATGTTAGATCACAGTAACAGTGTTAC